>NC_133378.1:288298-361477 GCF_049309525.1 Garra rufa | reverse complement strand
AGGGTCTCAAAGCTCTGAAAACAGCGTTTCTGCTCCGGACAAACCTGGGTTGATGCAATGATACTGAAACTCTGTCAAACATTAAAAATTTGTCATGTGCATGAATAAAATGCTGTTTGCAACGCAGTAATGCACTTCGGATGGTGTTAGAAGAGTTTTGCATGTATTTGTATGTTAGAGTCTCAAAACTCTGAAAACAGTGTTTCTGCTCCGGACAAACCTGGGTTGATGCAATGTTACTGAAACTCTGTCAAACATTAAAAATTTGTCATGTGCATGAATAAAATGCTGTTTGCAATGCAGTAATGCATCTCTGAAGGTGTTAGAAGAGTTTTGCATGAATTATTATGTTAGAGTCTCAAAGCTCTGAAAACAGCGTTTCTGCTCTGGATAAACCTGGGTTGATGCAATGTTACTGAAACTCTGTCAAACATTAAAAATTTGTCATGTGCATGAACAAAATGCTGTTTGCAACGCAGTAATGCACTTCTGATGGTGTTAGAAGAGTTTTGCATGTATTTGTATGTTAGAGTCTCAAAGCTCTGAAAACAGCGTTTCTGCTCCGGACAAACCTGGGTTGATGCAATTTTACTGAAACTCTGTCAAACATTAAAAATTTGTCATGTGCATGAATAAAATGCTGTTTGCAATGCAGTAATGCACATCTGAAGGTGTTAGAAGAGTTTTGCATGTATTTGTATGTTAGAGTCTCAAAGCTCTGAAAACAGCGTTTCTGCTCCGGACAAACCTGGGTTGATGCAATGTTACTGAAACTCTGTCAAACATTAAAAATTTGTCATGTGCATGAATAAAATGCTGTTTGCAATGCAGTAATGCACATTTGAAGGTGTTAGAAGAGTTTTGCATGTATTTGTATGTTAGAGTCTCAATGCTCTGAAAACAGCGTTTCTGCTCCGGACAAACCTGGGTTGATGCAATGATACTGAAACTCTGTCAAACATTAAAAATTTGTCATGTGCATGAATAAAATGCTGTATGCAATGCAGTAATGCATCTCTGAAGGTGTTAGAAGAGTTTTGCATGAATTATTATGTTAGAGTCTCAAAGCTCTGAAAACAGCGTTTCTGCTCCGGACAAACCTGGGTTCATGCAATGTTACTGAAACTCTGTCAAACATTAAAACATTGTCATGTGCATGAATAAATTGCTGTTTGCAATGCAGTAAGATACTTTTGAAGGTGTTAGAAGAGTTTTGCATGTATTTGTATGTTAGAGACTCAAAGCTCTGAAAACAGCGTTTCTGCTCCGGACAAACCTGGGTTGATGCAATGTTACTGAAACTCTGTCAAACATTAAAAATTTGTCATGTGCATGAATAAAATGCTGTTTGCAATGCAGTAATGCACATCTGAAGGTGTTAGAAGAGTTTTGCATGTATTTGTATGTTAGAGTCTCAAAGCTCTGAAAACAGCGTTTCTGCTCCGGACAAACCTGGGTTGATGCAATGTTACTGAAACTCTGTCAAACATTAAACATTTGTCATGTGCATGAATAAAATGCTGTTTGCAATGCAGTAATGCACATTTGAAGGTGTTAGAAGAGTTTTGCATGTATTTGTATGTTAGAGTCTCAATGCTCTGAAAACAGCGTTTCTGCTCCGGACAAACCTGGGTTGATGCAATGTTACTGAAACTCTGTCAAACATTAAAAATTTGTCATGTGCATGAATAAAATGCTGTTTGCAATGCAGTAATGCACTTCTGAAGGTGTTAGAAGAGTTTTGCATGAATTATTATGTTAGAGTCTCAAAGCTCTGAAAACAGCGTTTCTGCTCCGGACAAACCTGGGTTGATGCAATGATACTGAAACTCTGTCAAACATTAAAAATTTGTCATGTGCATGAATAAAATGCTGTATGCAATGCAGTAATGCATCACTGAAGGTGTTAGAAGAGTTTTGCATGAATTATTATGTTAGAGTCTCAAAGCTCTGAAAACAGCGTTTCTGCTCCGGACAAACCTGGGTTCATGCAATGTTACTGAAACTCTGTCAAACATTAAAACATTGTCATGTGCATGAATAAATTGCTGTTTGCAATGCAGTAAGATACTTTTGAAGGTGTTAGAAGAGTTTTGCATGTATTTGTATGTTAGAGACTCAAAGCTCTGAAAACAGCGTTTCTGCTCCGGACAAACCTGGGTTGATGCAATGTTACTGAATCTCTGTCAAACATTAAAAATGTGTCATGTGCATGAATAAAATGCTGTTTGCAATGCAGTAATGCACTTCTGAAGGTGTTAGAAGAGTTTTGCATGAATTATTATGTTAGAGTCTCAAAGCTCTGAAAACAGCGTTTCTGCTCCGGATAAACCTGGGTTTATGCAATGTTACTGAAACTCTGTCAAACATTAAAACATTGTCATGTGCATGAATAAAATGCTGTTTGCAATTCAGTAATGCACTTCTGAAGGTGTTAGAAGAGTTTTGCATGTATTTTGTGTATTAGAGTCTCAAAGCTCTCAAAACAGCGTTTCTGCTCCGGACAAACCAGGGTTCATTCAATGTTACTGAAATTCTGTCAAACATTAAAAATTTGTCATGTGCATGAATAAAATGCTGTTTGCAATTCAGTAATGCACTTCTGAAGGTGTTAGAAGAGTTTTGCATGTATTTTGTGTATTAGAGTCTCAAAGCTCTCAAAACAGCGTTTCTGCTCCGGACAAACCTGGGTTCATGCAATGTTACTGAAACTCTGTCAAACATAAAAAAATTGTCATGTGCATGAATAAAATGCTGTTTGCAATTCAGAAATGCACTTCTGAAGGTGTTAGAAGAGTTTTGCATGTATTTTGTGTAGGATTTCAGCGCGAATCAGACAATTTAGGAGAGTCGATTAGAAGTAAAAACACTTCTACAGCCTCAAACTCCACAAATTCCACAAGAGGCCCCGTAATAAATCTGACGTTTGATAGCCTGGCGCCAGACCGCCAGACTGAAGCAAACCTAACTAACTAAGAACTCGCAGCATTAACACAAAAGACACTTGTTCATAATCGCAAAGAAGGAGATTGTCAAATTTGGAGCAAGTAACCAAGATTAATTGTCAAAGAAATGCACATCATGAACATCACATGAGTTGAGTCATTTGAGTTTGGTTAATGGTCTCCCCCACACGAAGGACAAAAGACTGAGCTTCCTTCCCTAAACTTTTGACCTCCCAGCTTAGAGAACAGACCCTCACAGTATGGCACAAGAAACTGCCTATTGATATATATATAGATATATATGCACCCAAAATTATGCTAAAAAGGACTCATGAGCAACTCATCATTTCTATGCATAATTTCCTATCATTTATGTTACCCACACATTTGCCTATTATGTTTTAATCACTTGTTGTGTATGTCCTTTTTGATAACTATTGAATAGTTTGATGGTTTATATTTGTGTTTGATATGCCTGAGTTTGAAATCGCATTCTCGAAATGTTCCTGTAATTCAATTCTTTGCAAAATGTATAATAGTCTTGTTATAGAAATCATGTCCAAATTTATCTCTGCAAAGAGCGGGAATTTGGGATCACGGGACTGATCAGATGACATTGCGATTTAAGGTTGGGAGGTGGAACCAGCAGTCCACCGGAGTTCAGACAATGTTCTAATTGGTCAAGACACCATTTGGGATGTGTCCAAAAGCTGACTTTAAATACTCAGGACACCCCTCAAACTCTCTCTCTCTTATCTCTCACCCCTTACAACTCTAACTCTGTCTTAATCTTTGTGCTTCGCGCCGCTGCGTTTCAACACTGCCTGGCCTGAATGCCAGCCTGCTCCTCTAAAGGAAACAGGAGGAGATCATTACACTTCTGTCTTTTACTTTAATTCTTTTATTTCTTTCCGCTGAGAGTTTCGTGTTCTAGTTAAGTTTTGTGCAAGGCGCGACCGAGCCAAACGTCTTCGCTGCCCTGAACTTTAACCGCGCACAACTCGCATCCTCAGCCAAGCCAACGCCCAAGACTTCACAAAGGACCACAGAACCAACCAATCTACAACCTCGGGAAGGCCCGCTTTCTGGAGCAACAATTCCCTCGGCACAGAAAAGGCAACGCAAGTAACCTCCAGGTTCTAACTGAACTGGTGCATTTAATATAAAGTTTAATAACCTCTTTGAGAGACCCAATACGAGGGTTAATTAAGTGATTGATGGTTGTTCAGGTCTAAGCAATTGCACATATTGCTATAAACTTGGGACTTCATATTTTCACTTCTTTAAACTCATTCTTTCCTCACTTTCTCTTTCTGCAACCTGTGTGAATGTGTGTGTTTATGTTAGATTAGTTTGTATGTGTTAGCTTTATCCAATAAAATCATATTTTTATTAGAAAAAATAAGTATCTTGTGTTTTGTGCTTACAAGTTAATGCCTTAAACTGCTGATTTTGCTACTGTGCTAATATATAGTGTTTTCACTATATTCTGGATAGTAATATCAAGAGTGCAGAGTTTCTGTTACACGGCTTGTGAATGAATCGCGGGTCGACTGAACAGCCGTAAAACAGCGATTCTGTTCAAATTCCCTATTGAATCATATTCGATTCCCTTTGAGCTAAATTATATGTAATTAATCCCTTACATTTGTGTATTAGAGTCTCAAAGCTCTCAAAACAGCGTTTCTGCTCCGGACAAACCTGGGTTGATGCAATGTTACTGAAACTCTGTCAAACATAAAAAATTTGTCATGTGCATGAATAAAATGCTGTTTGCAATGCAGTAATGCACATCTGAAGGTGTTAGAAGAGTTTTGCATGTATTTGTATGTTAGAGTCTCAAAACTCTGAAAACAGCGTTTCTGCTCCGGACAAACCTGGGTTGATGCAATGTTACTGAAACTCTGTCAAACATTAAAAATTTGTCATGTGCATGAATAAAATGCTGTTTGCAATGCAGTAATGCATCTCTGAAGGTGTTAGAAGAGTTTTGCATGAATTATTATGTTAGAGTCTCAAAGCTCTGAAAACAGCGTTTCTGCTCCGGACAAACCTGGGTTCATGCAATGTTACTGAAACTCTGTCAAACATTAAAACATTGTCATGTGCATGAATAAATTGCTGTTTGCAATGCAGTAAGATACTTTTGAAGGTGTTAGAAGAGTTTTGCATGTATTTGTATGTTAGAGACTCAAAGCTCTGAAAACAGCGTTTCTGCTCCGGACAAACCTGGGTTGATGCAATGTTACTGAATCTCTGTCAAACATTAAAAATGTGTCATGTGCATGAATAAAATGCTGTTTGCAATTCAGTAATGCACTTCTGAAGGTGTTAGAAGAGTTTTGCATGTATTTTGTGTATTAGAGTCTCAAAGCTCTGAAAACAGCGTTTCTGCTCCGGACAAACCTGGGTTCATGCAATGTTACTGAAACTCTGTCAAACATTAAAACATTGTCATGTGCATGAATAAATTGCTGTTTGCAATGCAGTAAGATACTTTTGAAGGTGTTAGAAGAGTTTTGCATGTATTTGTATGTTAGAGACTCAAAGCTCTGAAAACAGCGTTTCTGCTCCGGACAAACCTGGGTTGATGCAATGTTACTGAATCTCTGTCAAACATTAAAAATTTGTCATGTGCATGAATAAAATGCTGTTTGCAATTCAGTAATGCACTTCTGAAGGTGTTAGAAGAGTTTTGCATGTATTTTGTGTATTAGAGTCTCAAAGCTCTCAAAACAGCGTTTCTGCTCCGGACAAACCTGGGTTCATGCAATGTTACTGAAACTCTGTCAAACATTAAAAATTTGTCATGTGCATGAATAAAATGCTGTTTGCAATGCAGTAATGCATCTCTGAAGGTGTTAGAAGAGTTTTGCATGAATTATTATGTTAGAGTCTCAAAGCTCTGAAAACAGCGTTTCTGCTCCGGACAAACCTGGGTTAATGCAATGTTACTGAAACTCTGTCAAACATTAAAAATTTGTCATGTGCATGAATAAAATGCTGTTTGCAATGCAGTAATGCATCTCTGAAGGTGTTCGAAGAGTTTTGCATGAATTATTATGTTAGAGTCTCAAAGCTCTGAAAACAGCGTTTCTGCTCCGGACAAACCTGGGTTGATGCAATGTTACTGAAACTCTGTCAAACATTAAAAATTTGTCGTGTGCATGAATAAAATGCTGTTTGCAATGCAGTAAGATACTTCTGAAGGTGTTAGAAGAGTTTTGCATGAATTATTATGTTAGAGTCTCAAAGCTCTGAAAACAGCGTTTCTGCTCTGGATAAACCTGGGTTGATGCAATGTTACTGAAACTCTGTCAAACATTAAAACATTGTCATGTGCATGAATAAAATGCTGTTTGCAATTCAGTAATGCACTTCTGAAGGTGTTAGAAGAGTTTTGCATGTATTTTGTGTATTAGAGTCTCAAAGCTCTGAAAACAGCGTTTCTACTCCGGTCAAACCTGGGTTGATGCAATGTTACTGAAACTCTGTCAAACATTAAAAATTTGTCATGTGCATGAATAAAATGCTGTTTGCAATGCAGTAATGCATCTCTGAAGGTGTTAGAAGAGTTTTGCAAGA
This sequence comes from Garra rufa, assembly GCF_049309525.1. Classification (NCBI taxonomy): domain Eukaryota; kingdom Metazoa; phylum Chordata; class Actinopteri; order Cypriniformes; family Cyprinidae; genus Garra; species Garra rufa. The sequence continues at coordinate 354,947 of NC_133378.1, read as the reverse complement.
ATTATTATGTTAGAGTCTCAAAGCTCTGAAAACAGCGTTTCTGCTCCGGACAAACCTGGGTTGATGCAATGTTACTGAAACTCTGTCAAACATTAAAAAATTGTCATGTGCATGAATAAAATGCTGTTTGCAATGCAGTAAGATACTTCTGAAGGTGTTAGAAGAGTTTTGCATGAATTATTATGTTAGAGTCTCAAAGCTCTGAAAACAGCGTTTCTGCTCCGGACAAACCTGGGTTGATGCAATGTTACTGAAACTTTGTCAAACATTAAAAATTTGTCATGTGCATGAATAAAATGCTGTTTGCAATGCAGTAATGCACATCTGAAGGTGTTAGAAGAGTTTTGCATGTATTTGTATGTTAGAGTCTCAAAACTCTGAAAACAGCGTTTCTGCTCCGGACAAACCTGGGTTGATGCAATGTTACTGAAACTCTGTCAAACATTAAAAATTTGTCATGTGCATGAATGAAATGCTGTTTACAATGCAGTAATGCACTTCTGAAGGTGTTAGAAGAGTTTTGCATGAATTATTATGTTAGGGTCTCAAAGCTCTGAAAACAGCGTTTCTGCTCCGGACAAACCTGGGTTGATGCAATGATACTGAAACTCTGTCAAACATTAAAAATTTGTCATGTGCATGAATAAAATGCTGTTTGCAACGCAGTAATGCACTTCGGATGGTGTTAGAAGAGTTTTGCATGTATTTGTATGTTAGAGTCTCAAAACTCTGAAAACAGCGTTTCTGCTCCGGACAAACCTGGGTTGATGCAATGTTACTGAAACTCTGTCAAACATTAAAAATTTGTCATGTGCATGAATAAAATGCTGTTTGCAATGCAGTAATGCATCTCTGAAGGTGTTAGAAGAGTTTTGCATGTATTTGTATGTTAGAGTCTCAAAACTCTGAAAACAGCGTTTCTGCTCCGGACAAACCTGGGTTGATGCAATGTTACTGAAACTCTGTCAAACATTAAAAATTTGTCATGTGCATGAATGAAATGCTGTTTGCAATGCAGTAATGCACTTCTGAAGGTGTTAGAAGAGTTTTGCATGAATTATTATGTTAGGGTCTCAAAGCTCTGAAAACAGCGTTTCTGCTCCGGACAAACCTGGGTTGATGCAATGATACTGAAACTCTGTCAAACATTAAAAATTTGTCATGTGCATGAATAAAATGCTGTTTGCAATTCAGTAATGCACTTCTGAAGGTGTTAGAAGAGTTTTGCATGTATTTTGTGTATTAGATTCTCAAAGCTCTCAAAACAGCGTTTCTGCTCCGGACAAACCTGGGTTCATGCAATGTTACTGAAACTCTGTCAAACATAAAAAAATTGTCATGTGCATGAATAAAATGCTGTTTGCAATTCAGAAATGCACTTCTGAAGGTGTTAGAAGAGTTTTGCATGTATTTTGTGTAGGATTTCAGCGCGAATCAGACAATTTAGGAGAGTCGATTAGAAGTAAAAACACTTCTACAGCCTCAAACTCCACAAATTCCACAAGAGGCCCCGTCATAAATCTGACGTTTGATAGCCTGGGGCCAGACCGCCAGACTGAAGCAAACCTAACTAACTAAGAACTCGCAGCATTAACACAAAAGACACTTGTTCATAATCGCAAAGAAGGAGATTGTCAAATTTGGAGCAAGTAACCAAGATTAATTGTCAAAGAAATGCACATCACGAACATCACATGAGTTGAGTCATTTGAGTTTGGTTAATGGTCCCCCCCCCACACGAAGGACAAACGACTGAGCTTCCTTCCCTAAACTTTTGACCTCCCAGCTTAGAGAACAGACCCTCACAGTATGGCACAAGAAACTGCCTATTGATATATATATAGATATATATGCACCCAAAATTATGCTAAAAAGGACTCATGAGCAACTCATCATTTCTATGCATAATTTCCTATCATTTATGTTACCCACACATTTGCCTATTATGTTTTAATCACTTGTTGTGTATGTCCTTTTTGATAACTATTGAATAGTTTGATGGTTTATATTTGTGTTTGATATGCCTGAGTTTGAAATCGCATTCTCGAAATGTTCCTGTAATTCAATTCTTTGCAAAATGTATAATAGTCTTGTTATAGAAATCATGTCCAAATTTATCTCTGCAAAGAGCGGGAATTTGGGATCACGGGACTGATCAGATGACATTGCGATTTAAGGTTGGGAGGTGGAACCAGCAGTCCACCGGAGTTCAGACAATGTTCTAATTGGTCAAGACACCATTTGGGATGTGTCCAAAAGCTGACTTTAAATACTCAGGACACCCCTCAAACTCTCTCTCTCTTATCTCTCACCCCTTACAACTCTAACTCTGTCTTAATCTTTGTGCTTCGCGCCGCTGCGTTTCAACACTGCCTGGCCTGAATGCCAGCCTGCTCCTCTAAAGGAAACAGGAGGAGATCATTACACTTCTGTCTTTTACTTTAATTCTTTTATTTCTTTCCGTTGAGAGTTTCGTGTTCTAGTTAAGTTTTGTGCAAGGCGCGACCGAGCCAAACGTCTTCGTTGCCCTGAACTTTAACCGCGCACAACTCGCATCCTCAGCCAAGCCAACGCCCAAGACTTCACAAAGGACCACAGAACCAACCAATCTACAACCTCGGGAAGGCCCGCTTTCTGGAGCAACAATTCCCTCGGCACAGAAAAGGCAACGCAAGTAACCTCCAGGTTCTAACTGAACTGGTGCATTTAATATAAAGTTTAATAACCTCTTTGAGAGACCCAATACGAGGGTTAATTAAGTGATTGATGGTTGTTCAGGTCTAAGCAATTGCACATATTGCTATAAACTTGGGACTTCATATTTTCACTTCTTTAAACTCATTCTTTCCTCACTTTCTCTTTCTGCAACCTGTGTGAATGTGTGTGTTTATGTTAGATTAGTTTGTATGTGTTAGCTTTATCCAATAAAATCATATTTTTATTAGAAAAAATAAGTATCTTGTGTTTTGTGCTTACAAGTTAATGCCTTAAACTGCTGATTTTGCTACTGTGCTAATATATAGTGTTTTCACTATATTCTGGATAGTAATATCAAGAGTGCAGAGTTTCTGTTACACGGCTTGTGAATGAATCGCGGGTCGACTGAACAGCCGTAAAACAGCGATTCTGTTCAAATTCCCTATTGAATCATATTCGATTCAAAACAGCGTTTCTGCTCCGGACAAACCTGGGTTGATGCAATATTACTGAAACTCTGTCAAACATAAAAAATTTGTCATGTGCATGAATAAAATGCTGGTTGCAATGCAGTAATGCACATCTGAAGGTGTTAGAAGAGTTTTGCATGTATTTGTATGTTAGAGTCTCAAAACTCTGAAAACAGCGTTTCTGCTCCGGACAAACCTGGGTTGATGCAATGTTACTGAAACTCTGTCAAACATTAAAAATTTGTCATGTGCATGAATAAAATGCTGTTTGCAATGCAGTAATGCACATTTGAAGGTGTTAGAAGAGTTTTGCATGTATTTGTATGTTAGAGTCTCAATGCTCTGAAAACAGCGTTTCTGCTCCGGACAAACCTGGGTTGATGCAATGTTACTGAAACTCTGTCAAACATTAAAAATTTGTCATTTGCATGAATAAAATGCTGTTTGCAATGCAGTAATGCATCTCTGAAGGTGTTAGAAGAGTTTTGCATGAATTATTATGTTAGAGTCTCAAAGCTCTGAAAACAGCGTTTCTGCTCCGGACAAACCTGGGTTCATGCAATGTTACTGAAACTCTGTCAAACATTAAAACATTGTCATGTGAATGAATAAATTGCTGTTTGCAATGCAGTAAGATACTTTTGAAGGTGTTAGAAGAGTTTTGCATGTATTTGTATGTTAGAGACTCAAAGCTCTGAAAACAGCGTTTCTGCTCCGGACATACCTGGGTTGATGCAATGTTACTGAATCTCTGTCAAACATTAAAAATTTGTCATGTGCATGAATAAAATGCTGTTTGCAATTCAGTAATGCACTTCTGAAGGTGTTAGAAGAGTTTTGCATGTATTTTGTGTATTAGAGTCTCAAAGCTCTGAAAACAGCGTTTCTGCTCCGGACAAACCTGGGTTCATGCAATGTTACTGAAACTCTGTCAAACATTAAAACATTGTCATGTGCATGAATAAATTGCTGTTTGCAATGCAGTAAGATACTTTTGAAGGTGTTAGAAGAGTTTTGCATGTATTTGTATGTTAGAGACTCAAAGCTCTGAAAACAGCGTTTCTGCTCCGGACAAACCTGGGTTGATGCAATGTTACTGAATCTCTGTCAAACATTAAAAATTTGTCATGTGCATGAATAAAATGCTGTTTGCAATTCAGTAATGCACTTCTGAAGGTGTTAGAAGAGTTTTGCATGTATTTTGTGTATTAGAGTCTCAAAGCTCTCAAAACAGCGTTTCTGCTCCGGACAAACCTGGGTTCATGCAATGTTACTGAAACTCTGTCAAACATTAAAAATTTGTCATGTGCATGAATAAAATGCTGTTTGCAATGCAGTAATGCATCTCTGAAGGTGTTAGAAGAGTTTTGCATGAATTATTATGTTAGAGTCTCAAAGCTCTGAAAACAGCGTTTCTGCTCTGGACAAACCTGGGTTGATGCAATGTTACTGAAACTCTGTCAAACATTAAAAATTTGTCATGTGCATGAATAAAATGCTGTTTGCAATGCAGTAAGATACTTCTGAAGGTGTTAGAAGAGTTTTGCATGAATTATTATGTTAGAGTCTCAAAGCTCTGAAAACAGCGTTTCTGCTCTGGATAAACCTGGGTTGATGCAATGTTACTGAAACTCTGTCAAACATTAAAACATTGTCATGTGCATGAATAAAATGCTGTTTGCAATTCAGTAATGCACTTCTGAAGGTGTTAGAAGAGTTTTGCATGTATTTTGTGTATTAGAGTCTCAAAGCTCTGAAAACAGCGTTTCTACTCCGGTCAAACCTGGGTTGATGCAATGTTACTGAAACTCTGTCAAACATTAAAAATTTGTCATGTGCATGAATAAAATGCTGTTTGCAATGCAGTAATGCATCTCTGAAGGTGTTAGAAGAGTTTTGCAAGAATTATTATGTTAGAGTCTCAAAGCTCTGAAAACAGCGTTTCTGCTCCGGACAAACCTGGGTTGATGCAATGTTACTGAAACTCTGTCAAACATTAAAAAATTGTCATGTGCATGAATAAAATGCTGTTTGCAATGCAGTAAGATACTTCTGAAGGTGTTAGAAGAGTTTTGCATGAATTATTATGTTAGAGTCTCAAAGCTCTGAAAACAGCGTTTCTGCTCCGGACAAACCTGGGTTGATGCAATGTTACTGAAACTTTGTCAAACATTAAAAATTTGTCATGTGCATGAATAAAATGCTGTTTGCAATGCAGTAATGCACATCTGAAGGTGTTAGAAGAGTTTTGCATGTATTTGTATGTTAGAGTCTCAAAACTCTGAAAACAGCGTTTCTGCTCCGGACAAACCTGGGTTGATGCAATGTTACTGAAACTCTGTCAAACATTAAAAATTTGTCATGTGCATGAATGAAATGCTGTTTGCAATGCAGTAATGCACTTCTGAGGGTGTTAGAAGAGTTTTGCATGAATTGTTATGTTAGGGTCTCAAAGCTCTGAAAACAGCGTTTCTGCTCCGGACAAACCTGGGTTGATGCAATGATACTGAAACTCTGTCAAACATTAAAAATTTGTCATGTGCATGAATAAAATGCTGTTTGCAACGCAGTAATGCACTTCGGATGGTGTTAGAAGAGTTTTGCATGTATTTGTATGTTAGAGTCTCAAAACTCTGAAAACAGCGTTTCTGCTCCGGACAAACCTGGGTTGATGCAATGTTACTGAAACTCTGTCAAACATTAAAAATTTGTCATGTGCATGAATAAAATGCTGTTTGCAATGCAGTAATGCATCTCTGAAGGTGTTAGAAGAGTTTTGCATGTATTTGTATGTTAGAGTCTCAAAACTCTGAAAACAGCGTTTCTGCTCCGGACAAACCTGGGTTGATGCAATGTTACTGAAACTCTGTCAAACATTAAAAATGTGTCATGTGCATGAATGAAATGCTGTTTGCAATGCAGTAATGCACTTCTGAAGGTGTTAGAAGAGTTTTGCATGAATTATTATGTTAGGGTCTCAAAGCTCTGAAAACAGCGTTTCTGCTCCGGACAAACCTGGGTTGATGCAATGATACTGAAACTCTGTCAAACATTAAAAATTTGTCATGTGCATGAATAAAATGCTGTTTGCAACGCAGTAATGCACTTCGGATGGTGTTAGAAGAGTTTTGCATGTATTTGTATGTTAGAGTCTCAAAACTCTGAAAACAGCGTTTCTGCTCCGGACAAACCTGGGTTGATGCAATGTTACTGAAACTCTGTCAAACATTAAAAATTTGTCATGTGCATGAATAAAATGCTGTTTGCAATGCAGTAATGCATCTCTGAAGGTGTTAGAAGAGTTTTGCATGAATTATTATGTTAGAGTCTCACTTCTAACACCTTCAGATATGTTTCTGTGTGTTTCAAAATACGTTTCATTCATGCACAGACTGCAATTTTCATTTTGGACTGAGTTTCAGCTTGCATTGCCAGAACCAAGTTTGTTATGTGCTGAAACGCTGTTTTCTGACATTTCAGGCTCTAACTTCAAAAATCATGCAAAACACTTCTAACACCTTCAGATATGTTTCTCTGTGTTGCAAAATAGGTTTTATTCATGCACAGATTGCAATTTTAATTTCTGACCGATTTTCAGCTTGCATTGCCAGAACCAAGTTTGTTATGTGCTGAAACGCTGTTTTCTGACATTTCAGGCTCTAACTTCAAAAATCATGCAAAACACTTCTAACACCTTCAGATATGTTTCTGTGTGTTGCAAAATACGTTTCATTCATGCACAGACTGGAATTTTAATTTTGGGCCAAGTTTCAGCTTGCATTGCCTGAACCAAGTTTGTTAGGTGCTGAAACGCCGTTTTCTGACATTTCAGGCTCTAACTTCAAAAATCATGTAAAACACTTCTAACACCTTCAGATATGTTTCTCTGTGTTGCAAAATAGGTTTTATTCATGCACAGACTGCAATTTTAATTTTGGACCGAGTTTCAGCTTGCATTGCCTGAACCAAGTTTGTTATGTGCTGAAACGCCGTTTTCTGACATTTCAGGCTCTAACTTCAAAAATCATGCAAAACACTTCTAACACCTTCAGATATGTTTCTGTGTGTTTCAAAATACGTTTCATTCATGCACAGACTGGAATTTTAATTTTGGACTGAGTTTCAGCTTGCATTGCCAGAACCAAGTTTGTTATGTGCTGAAACGCTGTTTTCTGACATTTCAGGTTCTAACTTCAAAAATCATGCAAAACACTTCTAACACCTTCAGATATGTTTCTCTGTGTTGCAAAATAGGTTTTATTCATGCACAGATTGCAATTTTAATTTCTGACCGATTTTCAGCTTGCATTGCCAGAACCAAGTTTGTTATGTGCTGAAACGCTGTTTTCTGACATTTCAGGCTCTAACTTCAAAAATCATGCAAAACACTTCTAACACCTTCAGATATGTTTCTCTGTGTTGCAAAATAGGTTTTATTCATGCACAGACTGCAATTTTAATTTTGGACCGAGTTTCAGCTTGCATTGCCAGAACCAAGTTTGTTATGTGCTGAAACGCTGTTTTCTGACATTTCAGGCTCTAACTTCAAAAATCATGCAAAACACTTCTAACACCTTCAGATATGTTTCTCTGTGTTGCAAAATAGGTTTTATTCATGCACAGACTGCAATTTTAATTTTGGACCGAGTTTCAGCTTGCATTGCCTGAACAAAGTTTGTTATGTGCTGAAACGCCGTTTTCTGACATTTCAGGCTCTAACTTCAAAAATCATGCAAAACACTTCTAACACCTTCAGATATGTTTCTCTGTGTTGCAAAATAGGTTTTATTCATGCACAGACTGGAATTTTAATTTTGGGCCAAGTTTCAGCTTGCATTGCCTGAACCAAGTTTGTTAGGTGCTGAAACGCCGTTTTCTGACATTTCAGGCTCTAACTTCAAAAATCATGCAAAACACTTCTAACACCTTCAGATATGTTTCTCTGTGTTGCAAAATAGGTTTTATTCATGCACAGACTGCAATTTTAATTTCTGACCGAGTTTCAGCTTGCATTGCCAGAACCAAGTTTGTTATGTGCTGAAACGCTGTTTTCTGACATTTCAGGCTCTAACTTCAAAAATCATGCAAAACACTTCTAACACCTTCAGATATGTTTCTCTGTGTTGCAAAATAGGTTTTATTCATGCACAGACTGGAATTTTAATTTTGGGCCAAGTTTCAGCTTGCATTGCCTGAACCAAGTTTGTTATGTGCTGAAACGCCGTTTTCTGACATTTCAGGCTCTAACTTCAAAAATCATGCAAAACACTTCTAACACCTTCAGATATGTTTCTCTGTGTTGCAAAATAGGTTTTATTCATGCACAGACTGGAATTTTAATTTTGGGCCAAGTTTCAGCTTGCATTGCCTGAACCAAGTTTGTTAGGTGCTGAAACGCCGTTTTCTGACATTTCAGGCTCTAACTTCAAAAATCATGCAAAACACTTCTAACACCTTCAGATATGTTTCTCTGTGTTGCAAAATAGGTTTTATTCATGCACAGACTGGAATTTTAATTTCTGACCGAGTTTCAGCTTGCATTGCCAGAACCAAGTTTGTTATGTGCTGAAACGCTGTTTTCTGACATTTCAGGCTCTAACTTCAAAAATCATGCAAAACACTTCTAACACCTTCAGATATGTTTCTGTGTGTTTCAAAATACGTTTCATTCATGCACAGACTGCAATTATAATTTTGGACTGAGTTTCAGCTTGCATTGCCAGAACCAAGTTTGTTATGTGCTGAAACGCTGTTTTCTGACATTTCAGGCTCTAACTTCAAAAATCATGCAAAACACTTCTAACACCTTCAGATATGTTTCTCTGTGTTGCAAAATAGGTTTTATTCATGCACAGATTGCAATTTTAATTTCTGACCGATTTTCAGCTTGCATTGCCAGAACCAAGTTTGTTATGTGCTGAAACGCTGTTTTCTGACATTTCAGGCTCTAACTTCAAAAATCATGCAAAACACTTCTAACACCTTCAGATATGTTTCTCTGTGTTGCAAAATAGGTTTTATTCATGCACAGACTGGAATTTTAATTTTGGGCCAAGTTTCAGCTTGCATTGCATGAACCAAGTTTGTTAGGTGCTGAAACGCCGTTTTCTGACATTTCAGGCTCTAACTTCAAAAATCATGCAAAACACTTCTAACACCTTCAGATATGTTTCTCTGTGTTGCAAAATAGGTTTTATTCATGCACAGACTGGAATTTTAATTTCTGACCGAGTTTCAGCTTGCATTGCCAGAACCAAGTTTGTTATGTGCTGAAACGCTGTTTTCTGACATTTCAGGCTCTAACTTCAAAAATCATGCAAAACACTTCTAACACCTTCAGATATGTTTCTGTGTGTTTCAAAATACGTTTCATTCATGCACAGACTGGAATTTTAATTTTGGACTGAGTTTCAGCTTGCATTGCCAGAACCAAGTTTGTTATGTGCTGAAACGCTGTTTTCTGACATTTCAGGCTCTAACTTCAAAAATCATGCAAAACACTTCTAACACCTTCAGATATGTTTCTCTGTGTTGCAAAATAGGTTTTATTCATGCACAGACTGGAATTTTAATTTTGGGCCAAGTTTCAGCTTGCATTGCCTGAACCAAGTTTGTTACGTGCTGAAACGCCGTTTTCTGACATTTCAGGCTCTAACTTCAAAAATCATGCAAAACACTTCTAACACCTTCAGATATGTTTCTCTGTGTTGCAAAATAGGTTTTATTCATGCACAGACTGGAATTTTAATTTTGGGCCAAGTTTCAGCTTGCATTGCCTGAACCAAGTTTGTTATGTGCTGAAACGCCGTTTTCTGACATTTCAGGCTCTAACTTCAAAAATCATGCAAAACACTTCTAACACCTTCAGATATGTTTCTCTGTGTTGCAAAATAGGTTTTATTCATGCACAGACTGGAATTTTAATTTTGGGCCAAGTTTCAGCTTGCATTGCCTGAACCAAGTTTGTTAGGTGCTGAAACGCCGTTTTCTGACATTTCAGGCTCTAACTTCAAAAATCATGCAAAACACTTCTAACACCTTCAGATATGTTTCTCTGTGTTGCAAAATAGGTTTTATTCATGCACAGACTGCAATTTTAATTTCTGACCGAGTTTCAGCTTGCATTGCCAGAACAAAGTTTGTTAGGTGCTGAAACGCCGTTTTCTGACATTTCAGGCTCTAACTTCAAAAATCATGCAAAACACTTCTAACACCTTCAGATATGTTTCTCTGTGTTGCAAAATAGGTTTTATTCATGCACAGACTGGAATTTTAATTTCTGACCGAGTTTCAGCTTGCATTGCCAGAACCAAGTTTGTTATGTGCTGAAACGCTGTTTTCTGACATTTCAGGCTCTAACTTCAAAAATCATGCAAAACACTTCTAACACCTTCAGATATGTTTCTGTGTGTTTCAAAATACGTTTCATTCATGCACAGACTGGAATTTTAATTTTGGACTGAGTTTCAGCTTGCATTGCCAGAACCAAGTTTGTTATGTGCTGAAACGCTGTTTTCTGACATTTCAGGCTCTAACTTCAAAAATCATGCAAAACACTTCTAACACCTTCAGATATGTTTCTCTGTGTTGCAAAATAGGTTTTATTCATGCACAGACTGGAATTTTAATTTTGGGCCAAGTTTCAGCTTGCATTGCCTGAACCAAGTTTGTTACGTGCTGAAACGCCGTTTTCTGACATTTCAGGCTCTAACTTCAAAAATCATGCAAAACACTTCTAACACCTTCAGATATGTTTCTCTGTGTTGCAAAATAGGTTTTATTCATGCACAGACTGCAATTTTAATTTCTGACCGAGTTTCAGCTTGCATTGCCAGAACCAAGTTTGTTATGTGCTGAAACGCTGTTTTCTGACATTTCAGGCTCTAACTTCAAAAATCATGCAAAACACTTCTAACACCTTCAGATATGTTTCTGTGTGTTTCAAAATACGTTTCATTCATGCACAGACTGCAATTTTAATTTTGGACTGAGTTTCAGCTTGCATTGCCAGAACCAAGTTTGTTATGTGCTGAAACGCTGTTTTCTGACATTTCAGGCTCTAACTTCAAAAATCATGCAAAACACTTCTAACACCTTCAGATATGTTTCTCTGTGTTGCAAAATAGGTTTTATTCATGCACAGATTGCAATTTTAATTTCTGACCGATTTTCAGCTTGCATTGCCAGAACCAAGTTTGTTATGTGCTGAAACGCTGTTTTCTGACATTTCAGGCTCTAACTTCAAAAATCATGCAAAACACTTCTAACACCTTCAGATATGTTTCTCTGTGTTGCAAAATAGGTTTTATTCATGCACAGACTGCAATTTTAATTTCTGACCGAGTTTCAGCTTGCATTGCCAGAACCAAGTTTGTTATGTGCTGAAACGCTGTTTTCTGACATTTCAGGCTCTAACTTCAAAAATCATGCAAAACACTTCTAACACCTTCAGATATGTTTCTCTGTGTTGCAAAATAGGTTTTATTCATGCACAGACTGCAATTTTAATTTCTGACCGAGTTTCAGCTTGCATTGCCAGAACCAAGTTTGTTATGTGCTGAAACGCTGTTTTCTGACATTTCAGGCTCTAACTTCAAAAATCATGCAAAACACTTCTAACACCTTCAGATATGTTTCTCTGTGTTGCAAAATAGGTTTTATTCATGCACAGACTGGAATTTTAATTTTGGGCCAAGTTTCAGCTTGCATTGCCTGAACCAAGTTTGTTATGTGCTGAAACGCCGTTTTCTGACATTTCAGGCTCTAACTTCAAAAATCATGCAAAACACTTCTAACACCTTCAGATATGTTTCTCTGTGTTGCAAAATAGGTTTTATTCATGCACAGACTGGAATTTTAATTTTGGGCCAAGTTTCAGCTTGCATTGCCTGAACCAAGTTTGTTAGGTGCTGAAACGCCGTTTTCTGACATTTCAGGCTCTAACTTCAAAAATCATGCAAAACACTTCTAACACCTTCAGATATGTTTCTCTGTGTTGCAAAATAGGTTTTATTCATGCACAGATTGCAATTTTAATTTCTGACCGATTTTCAGCTTGCATTGCCAGAACCAAGTTTGTTATGTGCTGAAACGCTGTTTTCTGACATTTCAGGCTCTAACTTCAAAAATCATGCAAAACACTTCTAACACCTTCAGATATGTTTCTCTGTGTTGCAAAATAGGTTTTATTCATGCACAGACTGCAATTTTAATTTTGGACCGAGTTTCAGCTTGCATTGCCTGAACCAAGTTTGTTATGTGCTGAAACGCCGTTTTCTGACATTTTAGGCTCTAACTTCAAAAATCATGCAAAACACTTCTAACACCTTCAGATATGTTTCTCTGTGTTGCAAAATAGGTTTTATTCATGCACAGACTGGAATTTTAATTTTGGGCCAAGTTTCAGCTTGCATTGCCTGAACCAAGTTTGTTAGGTGCTGAAACGCCGTTTTCTGACATTTCAGGCTCTAACTTCAAAAATCATGCAAAACACTTCTAACACCTTCAGATATGTTTTTCTGTGTTGCAAAATAGGTTTTATTCATGCACAGACTGGAATTTTAATTTCTGACCGAGTTTCAGCTTGCATTGCCAGAACCAAGTTTGTTATGTGCTGAAACGCTGTTTTCTGACATTTCAGGCTCTAACTTCAAAAATCATGCAAAACACTTCTAACACCTTCAGATATGTTTCTGTGTGTTTCAAAATACGTTTCATTCATGCACAGACTGGAATTTTAATTTTGGACTGAGTTTCAGCTTGCATTGCCAGAACCAAGTTTGTTATGTGCTGAAACGCTGTTTTCTGACATTTCAGGCTCTAACTTAAAAAATCATGCAAAACGCTTCTAACACCTTCAGATATGTTTCTCTGTGTTGCAAAATAGGTTTTATTCATGCACAGACTGGAATTTTAATTTTGGGCCAAGTTTCAGCTTGCATTGCCTGAACCAAGTTTGTTACGTGCTGAAACGCCGTTTTCTGACATTTCAGGCTCTAACTTCAAAAATCATGCAAAACACTTCTAACACCTTCAGATATGTTTCTCTGTGTTGCAAAATAGGTTTTATTCATGCACAGACTGCAATTTTAATTTCTGACCGAGTTTCAGCTTGCATTGCCAGAACCAAGTTTGTTATGTGCTGAAACGCTGTTTTCTGACATTTCAGGCTCTAACTTCAAAAATCATGCAAAACACTTCTAACACCTTCAGATATGTTTCTGTGTGTTTCAAAATACGTTTCATTCATGCACAGACTGGAATTTTAATTTTGGACTGAGTTTCAGCTTGCATTGCCAGAACCAAGTTTGTTATGTGCTGAAACGCTGTTTTCTGACATTTCAGGTTCTAACTTCAAAAATCATGCAAAACACTTCTAACACCTTCAGATATGTTTCTGTGTGTTTCAAAATACGTTTCATTCATGCACAGACTGCAATTTTAATTTTGGACTGAGTTTCAGCTTGCATTGCCAGAACCAAGTTTGTTATGTGCTGAAACGCTGTTTTCTGACATTTCAGGCTCTAACTTCAAAAATCATGCAAAACACTTCTAACACCTTCAGATATGTTTCTCTGTGTTGCAAAATAGGTTTTATTCATGCACAGACTGCAATTTTAATTTCTGACCGAGTTTCAGCTTGCATTGCCAGAACAAAGTTTGTTATGTGCTGAAACGCTGTTTTCTGACATTTAAGGCTCTAACTTCAAAAATCATGTAAAACACTTCTAACACCTTCAGATATGTTTCTGTGTGTTTCAAAATACGTTTCATTCATGCACAGACTGCAATTTTAATTTTGGACTGAGTTTCAGCTTGCATTGCCAGAATCAAGTTTGTTATGTGCTGAAACGCTGTTTTCTGACATTTCAGGCTCTAACTTCAAAAATCATGCAAAACACTTCTAACACCTTCAGATATGTTTCTCTGTGTTGCAAAATAGGTTTTATTCATGCACAGATTGCAATTTTAATTTCTGACCGATTTTCAGCTTGCATTGCCAGAACCAAGTTTGTTATGTGCTGAAACGCTGTTTTCTGACATTTCAGGCTCTAACTTCAAAAATCATGCAAAACACTTCTAACACCTTCAGATATGTTTCTCTGTGTTGCAAAATAGGTTTTATTCATGCACAGACTGGAATTTTAATTTCTGACCGAGTTTCAGCTTGCATTGCCAGAACCAAGTTTGTTATGTGCTGAAACGCTGTTTTCTGACATTTCAGGCTCTAACTTCAAAAATCATGCAAAACACTTCTAACACCTTCAGATATGTTTCTGTGTGTTTCAAAATACGTTTCATTCATGCACAGACTGGAATTTTAATTTTGGACTGAGTTTCAGCTTGCATTGCCAGAACCAAGTTTGTTATGTGCTGAAACGCTGTTTTCTGACATTTCAGGCTCTAACTTCAAAAATCATGCAAAACACTTCTAACACCTTCAGATATGTTTCTCTGTGTTGCAAAATAGGTTTTATTCATGCACAGACTGGAATTTTAATTTTGGGCCAAGTTTCAGCTTGCATTGCCTGAACCAAGTTTGTTACGTGCTGAAACGCCGTTTTCTGACATTTCAGGCTCTAACTTCAAAAATCATGCAAAACACTTCTAACACCTTCAGATATGTTTCTCTGTGTTGCAAAATAGGTTTTATTCATGCACAGACTGCAATTTTAATTTCTGACCGAGTTTCAGCTTGCATTGCCAGAACCAAGTTTGTTATGTGCTGAAACGCTGTTTTCTGACATTTCAGGCTCTAACTTCAAAAATCATGCAAAACACTTCTAACACCTTCAGATATGTTTCTGTGTGTTTCAAAATACGTTTCATTCATGCACAGACTGCAATTTTAATTTTGGACTGAGTTTCAGCTTGCATTGCCAGAACCAAGTTTGTTATGTGCTGAAACGCTGTTTTCTGACATTTCAGGCTCTAACTTCAAAAATCATGCAAAACACTTCTAACACCTTCAGATATGTTTCTCTGTGTTGCAAAATAGGTTTTATTCATGCACAGACTGCAATTTTAATTTCTGACCGAGTTTCAGCTTGCATTGCCAGAACCAAGTTTGTTATGTGCTGAAACGCTGTTTTCTGACATTTCAGGCTCTAACTTCAAAAATCATGCAAAACACTTCTAACACCTTCAGATATGTTTCTCTGTGTTGCAAAATAGGTTTTATTCATGCACAGACTGCAATTTTAATTTCTGACCGAGTTTCAGCTTGCATTGCCAGAACCAAGTTTGTTATGTGCTGAAACGCTGTTTTCTGACATTTCAGGCTCTAACTTCAAAAATCATGCAAAACACTTCTAACACCTTCAGATATGTTTCTCTGTGTTGCAAAATAGGTTTTATTCATGCACAGACTGGAATTTTAATTTTGGGCCAAGTTTCAGCTTGCATTGCCTGAACCAAGTTTGTTAGGTGCTGAAACGCCGTTTTCTGACATTTCAGGCTCTAACTTCAAAAATCATGCAAAACACTTCTAACACCTTCAGATATGTTTCTCTGTGTTGCAAAATAGGTTTTATTCATGCACAGATTGCAATTTTAATTTCTGACCGATTTTCAGCTTGCATTGCCAGAACCAAGTTTGTTATGTGCTGAAACGCTGTTTTCTGACATTTCAGGCTCTAACTTCAAAAATCATGCAAAACACTTCTAACACCTTCAGATATGTTTCTCTGTGTTGCAAAATAGGTTTTATTCATGCACAGATTGCAATTTTAATTTCTGACCGATTTTCAGCTTGCATTGCCAGAACCAAGTTTGTTATGTGCTGAAACGCTGTTTTCTGACATTTCAGGCTCTAACTTCAAAAATCATGCAAAACACTTCTAACACCTTCAGATATGTTTCTCTGTGTTGCAAAATAGGTTTTATTCATGCACAGACTGCAATTTTAATTTTGGACCGAGTTTCAGCTTGCATTGCCTGAACCAAGTTTGTTATGTGCTGAAACGCCGTTTTCTGACATTTTAGGCTCTAACTTCAAAAATCATGCAAAACACTTCTAACACCTTCAGATATGTTTCTCTGTGTTGCAAAATAGGTTTTATTCATGCACAGACTGGAATTTTAATTTTGGGCCAAGTTTCAGCTTGCATTGCCTGAACCAAGTTTGTTACGTGCTGAAACGCCGTTTTCTGACATTTCAGGCTCTAACTTCAAAAATCATGCAAAACACTTCTAACACCTTCAGATATGTTTCTCTGTGTTGCAAAATAGGTTTTATTCATGCACAGACTGCAATTTTAATTTCTGACCGAGTTTCAGCTTGCATTGCCAGAACCAAGTTTGTTATGTGCTGAAACGCTGTTTTCTGACATTTCAGGCTCTAACTTCAAAAATCATGCAAAACACTTCTAACACCTTCAGATATGTTTCTGTGTGTTTCAAAATACGTTTCATTCATGCACAGACTGCAATTTTCATTTTGGACTGAGTTTCAGCTTGCATTGCCAGAACCAAGTTTGTTATGTGCTGAAACGCTGTTTTCTGACATTTCAGGCTCTAACTTCAAAAATCATGCAAAACACTTCTAACACCTTCAGATATGTTTCTCTGTGTTGCAAAATAGGTTTTATTCATGCACAGATTGCAATTTTAATTTCTGACCGATTTTCAGCTTGCATTGCCAGAACCAAGTTTGTTATGTGCTGAAACGCTGTTTTCTGACATTTCAGGCTCTAACTTCAAAAATCATGCAAAACACTTCTAACACCTTCAGATATGTTTCTGTGTGTTGCAAAATACGTTTCATTCATGCACAGACTGGAATTTTAATTTTGGGCCAAGTTTCAGCTTGCATTGCCTGAACCAAGTTTGTTAGGTGCTGAAACGCCGTTTTCTGACATTTCAGGCTCTAACTTCAAAAATCATGTAAAACACTTCTAACACCTTCAGATATGTTTCTCTGTGTTGCAAAATAGGTTTTATTCATGCACAGACTGCAATTTTAATTTTGGACCGAGTTTCAGCTTGCATTGCCTGAACCAAGTTTGTTATGTGCTGAAACGCCGTTTTCTGACATTTCAGGCTCTAACTTCAAAAATCATGCAAAACACTTCTAACACCTTCAGATATGTTTCTCTGTGTTGCAAAATAGGTTTTATTCATGCACAGACTGGAAGTTTATTTTTGGGCCAAGTTTCAGCTTGCATTGCCTGAACCAAGTTTGTTAGGTGCTGAAACGCCGTTTTCTGACATTTCAGGCTCTAACTTCAAAAATCATACAAAACACTTCTAACACCTTCAGATATGTTTCTCTGTGTTGCAAAATAGGTTTTATTCATGCACAGACTGGAATTTTAATTTCTGACCGAGTTTCAGCTTGCATTGCCAGAACCAAGTTTGTTATGTGCTGAAACGCTGTTTTCTGACATTTCAGGCTCTAACTTCAAAAATCATGCAAAACACTTCTAACACCTTCAGATATGTTTCTGTGTGTTTCAAAATACGTTTCATTCATGCACAGACTGGAATTTTAATTTTGGACTGAGTTTCAGCTTGCATTGCCAGAACCAAGTTTGTTATGTGCTGAAACGCTGTTTTCTGACATTTCAGGTTCTAACTTCAAAAATCATGCAAAACACTTCTAACACCTTCAGATATGTTTCTGTGTGTTTCAAAATACGTTTCATTCATGCACAGACTGCAATTTTAATTTTGGACTGAGTTTCAGCTTGCATTGCCAGAACCAAGTTTGTTATGTGCTGAAACGCTGTTTTCTGACATTTCAGGCTCTAACTTCAAAAATCATGCAAAACACTTCTAACACCTTCAGATATGTTTCTCTGTGTTGCAAAATAGGTTTTATTCATGCACAGACTGCAATTTTATTTTCTGACCGAGTTTCAGCTTGCATTGCCAGAACAAAGTTTGTTATGTGCTGAAACGCTGTTTTCTGACATTTAAGGCTCTAACTTCAAAAATCATGCAAAACACTTCTAACACCTTCAGATATGTTTCTGTGTGTTTCAAAATACGTTTCATTCATGCACAGACTGCAATTTTAATTTTGGACTGAGTTTCAGCTTGCATTGCCAGAATCAAGTTTGTTATGTGCTGAAACGCTGTTTTCTGACATTTCAGGCTCTAACTTCAAAAATCATGCAAAACACTTCTAACACCTTCAGATATGTTTCTCTGTGTTGCAAAATAGGTTTTATTCATGCACAGATTGCAATTTTAATTTCTGACCGATTTTCAGCTTGCATTGCCAGAACCAAGTTTGTTATGTGCTGAAACGCTGTTTTCTGACATTTCAGGCTCTAACTTCAAAAATCATGCAAAACACTTCTAACACCTTCAGATATGTTTCTCTGTGTTGCAAAATAGGTTTTATTCATGCACAGACTGCAATTTTAATTTTGGACCGAGTTTCAGCTTGCATTGCCAGAACCAAGTTTGTTATGTGCTGAAACGCTGTTTTCTGACATTTCAGGCTCTAACTTCAAAAATCATGCAAAACACTTCTAACACCTTCAGATATGTTTCTCTGTGTTGCAAAATAGGTTTTATTCATGCACAGACTGCAATTTTAATTTTGGACCGAGTTTCAGCTTGCATTGCCTGAACAAAGTTTGTTATGTGCTGAAACGCCGTTTTCTGACATTTCAGGCTCTAACTTCAAAAATCATGCAAAACACTTCTAACACCTTCAGATATGTTTCTCTGTGTTGCAAAATAGGTTTTATTCATGCACAGACTGGAATTTTAATTTTGGGCCAAGTTTCAGCTTGCATTGCCTGAACCAAGTTTGTTAGGTGCTGAAACGCCGTTTTCTGACATTTCAGGCTCTAACTTCAAAAATCATGCAAAACACTTCTAACACCTTCAGATATGTTTCTCTGTGTTGCAAAATAGGTTTTATTCATGCACAGATTGCAATTTTAATTTCTGACCGATTTTCAGCTTGCATTGCCAGAACCAAGTTTGTTATGTGCTGAAACGCTGTTTTCTGACATTTCAGGCTCTAACTTCAAAAATCATGCAAAACACTTCTAACACCTTCAGATATGTTTCTCTGTGTTGCAAAATAGGTTTTATTCATGCACAGACTGCAATTTTAATTTCTGACCGAGTTTCAGCTTGCATTGCCAGAACAAAGTTTGTTATGTGCTGAAACGCTGTTTTCTGACATTTCAGGCTCTAACTCCAAAAATCATGCAAAACACTTCTAACACCTTCAGATATGTTTCTCTGTGTTGCAAAATAGGTTTTATTCATGCACAGACTGGAATTTTAATTTCTGACCGAGTTTCAGCTTGCATTGCCAGAACCAAGTTTGTTAGGTGCTGAAACGCTGTTTTCTGACATTTCAGGCTCTAACTTCAAAAATCATGCAAAACACTTCTAACACCTTCAGATATGTTTCTCTGTGTTGCAAAATAGGTTTTATTCATGCACAGACTGGAATTTTAATTTTGGGCCAAGTTTCAGCTTGCATTGCCTGAACCAAGTTTGTTACGTGCTGAAACGCCGTTTTCTGACATTTCAGGCTCTAACTTCAAAAATCATGCAAAACACTTCTAACACCTTCAGATATGTTTCTCTGTGTTGCAAAATAGGTTTTATTCATGCACAGACTGCAATTTTAATTTCTGACCGAGTTTCAGCTTGCATTGCCAGAACCAAGTTTGTTATGTGCTGAAACGCTGTTTTCTGACATTTCAGGCTCTAACTTCAAAAATCATGCAAAACACTTCTAACACCTTCAGATATGTTTCTGTGTGTTTCAAAATACGTTTCATTCATGCACAGACTGCAATTTTCATTTTGGACTGAGTTTCAGCTTGCATTGCCAGAACCAAGTTTGTTATGTGCTGAAACGCTGTTTTCTGACATTTCAGGCTCTAACTTCAAAAATCATGCAAAACACTTCTAACACCTTCAGATATGTTTCTCTGTGTTGCAAAATAGGTTTTATTCATGCACAGATTGCAATTTTAATTTCTGACCGATTTTCAGCTTGCATTGCCAGAACCAAGTTTGTTATGTGCTGAAACGCTGTTTTCTGACATTTCAGGCTCTAACTTCAAAAATCATGCAAAACACTTCTAACACCTTCAGATATGTTTCTGTGTGTTGCAAAATACGTTTCATTCATGCACAGACTGGAATTTTAATTTTGGGCCAAGTTTCAGCTTGCATTGCCTGAACCAAGTTTGTTAGGTGCTGAAACGCCGTTTTCTGACATTTCAGGCTCTAACTTCAAAAATCATGTAAAACACTTCTAACACCTTCAGATATGTTTCTCTGTGTTGCAAAATAGGTTTTATTCATGCACAGACTGCAATTTTAATTTTGGACCGAGTTTCAGCTTGCATTGCCTGAACCAAGTTTGTTATGTGCTGAAACGCCGTTTTCTGACATTTCAGGCTCTAACTTCAAAAATCATGCAAAACACTTCTAACACCTTCAGATATGTTTCTCTGTGTTGCAAAATAGGTTTTATTCATGCACAGACTGGAATTTTATTTTTGGGCCAAGTTTCAGCTTGCATTGCCTGAACCAAGTTTGTTAGGTGCTGAAACGCCGTTTTCTGACATTTCAGGCTCTAACTTCAAAAATCATGCAAAACACTTCTAACACCTTCAGATATGTTTCTCTGTGTTGCAAAATAGGTTTTATTCATGCACAGACTGGAATTTTAATTTCTGACCGAGTTTCAGCTTGCATTGCCAGAACCAAGTTTGTTATGTGCTGAAACGCTGTTTTCTGACATTTCAGGCTCTAACTTCAAAAATCATGCAAAACACTTCTAACACCTTCAGATATGTTTCTGTGTGTTTCAAAATACGTTTCATTCATGCACAGACTGGAATTTTAATTTTGGACTGAGTTTCAGCTTGCATTGCCAGAACCAAGTTTGTTATGTGCTGAAACGCTGTTTTCTGACATTTCAGGTTCTAACTTCAAAAATCATGCAAAACACTTCTAACACCTTCAGATATGTTTCTCTGTGTTGCAAAATAGGTTTTATTCATGCACAGATTGCAATTTTAATTTCTGACCGATTTTCAGCTTGCATTGCCAGAACCAAGTTTGTTATGTGCTGAAACGCTGTTTTCTGACATTTCAGGCTCTAACTTCAAAAATCATGCAAAACACTTCTAACACCTTCAGATATGTTTCTCTGTGTTGCAAAATAGGTTTTATTCATGCACAGACTGCAATTTTAATTTTGGACCGAGTTTCAGCTTGCATTGCCAGAACCAAGTTTGTTATGTGCTGAAACGCTGTTTTCTGACATTTCAGGCTCTAACTTCAAAAATCATGCAAAACACTTCTAACACCTTCAGATATGTTTCTCTGTGTTGCAAAATAGGTTTTATTCATGCACAGACTGCAATTTTAATTTTGGACCGAGTTTCAGCTTGCATTGCCTGAACCAAGTTTGTTATGTGCTGAAACGCCGTTTTCTGACATTTCAGGCTCTAACTTCAAAAATCATGCAAAACACTTCTAACACCTTCAGATATGTTTCTCTGTGTTGCAAAATAGGTTTTATTCATGCACAGACTGGAATTTTAATTTTGGGCCAAGTTTCAGCTTGCATTGCCTGAACCAAGTTTGTTAGGTGCTGAAACGCCGTTTTCTGACATTTCAGGCTCTAACTTCAAAAATCATGCAAAACACTTCTAACACCTTCAGATATGTTTCTCTGTGTTGCAAAATAGGTTTTATTCATGCACAGACTGCAATTTTAATTTCTGACCGAGTTTCAGCTTGCATTGCCAGAACCAAGTTTGTTATGTGCTGAAACGCTGTTTTCTGACATTTCAGGCTCTAACTTCAAAAATCATGCAAAACACTTCTAACACCTTCAGATATGTTTCTGTGTGTTTCAAAATACGTTTCTTTCATGCACAGACTGCAATTTTAATTTTGGACTGAGTTTCAGCTTGCATTGCCAGAACCAAGTTTGTTATGTGCTGAAACGCTGTTTTCTGACATTTCAGGCTCTAACTTCAAAAATCATGCAAAACACTTCTAACACCTTCAGATATGTTTCTCTGTGTTGCAAAATAGGTTTTATTCATGCACAGATTGCAATTTTAATTTCTGACCGATTTTCAGCTTGCATTGCCAGAACCAAGTTTGTTATGTGCTGAAACGCTGTTTTCTGACATTTCAGGCTCTAACTTCAAAAATCATGCAAAACACTTCTAACACCTTCAGATATGTTTCTCTGTGTTGCAAAATAGGTTTTATTCATGCACAGACTGCAATTTTAATTTCTGACCGAGTTTCAGCTTGCATTGCCAGAACAAAGTTTGTTATGTGCTGAAACGCTGTTTTCTGACATTTCAGGCTCTAACTCCAAAAATCATGCAAAACACTTCTAACACCTTCAGATATGTTTCTCTGTGTTGCAAAATAGGTTTTATTCATGCACAGACTGGAATTTTAATTTCTGACCGAGTTTCAGCTTGCATTGCCAGAACCAAGTTTGTTAGGTGCTGAAACGCTGTTTTCTGACATTTCAGGCTCTAACTTCAAAAATCATGCAAAACACTTCTAACACCTTCAGATATGTTTCTGTGTGTTTCAAAATACGTTTCATTCATGCACAGACTGCAATTTTAATTTTGGACCGAGTTTCAGCTTGCATTGCCTGAACCAAGTTTGTTATGTGCTGAAACGCCGTTTTCTGACATTTCAGGCTCTAACTTCAAAAATCATGCAAAACACTTCTAACACCTTCAGATATGTTTCTCTGTGTTGCAAAATAGGTTTTATTCATGCACAGACTGGAATTTTAATTTTGGGCCAAGTTTCAGCTTGCATTGCCTGAACCAAGTTTGTTAGGTGCTGAAACGCCGTTTTCTGACATTTCAGGCTCTAACTTCAAAAATCATGCAAAACACTTCTAACACCTTCAGATATGTTTCTCTGTGTTGCAAAATAGGTTTTATTCATGCACAGACTGGAATTTTAATTTTGGGCCAAGTTTCAGCTTGCATTGCCTGAACCAAGTTTGTTAGGTGCTGAAACGCCGTTTTCTGACATTTCAGGCTCTAACTTCAAAAATCATGCAAAACACTTCTAACACCTTCAGATATGTTTCTCTGTGTTGCAAAATAGGTTTTATTCATGCACAGACTGCAATTTTAATTTCTGACCGAGTTTCAGCTTGCATTGCCAGAACCAAGTTTGTTATGTGCTGAAACGCTGTTTTCTGACATTTCAGGCTCTAACTTCAAAAATCATGCAAAACACTTCTAACACCTTCAGATATGTTTCTGTGTGTTTCAAAATACGTTTCATTCATGCACAGACTGCAATTATAATTTTGGACTGAGTTTCAGCTTGCATTGCCAGAACCAAGTTTGTTATGTGCTGAAACGCTGTTTTCTGACATTTCAGGCTCTAACTTCAAAAATCATGCAAAACACTTCTAACACCTTCAGATATGTTTCTCTGTGTTGCAAAATAGGTTTTATTCATGCACAGACTGCAATTTTAATTTCTGACCGAGTTTCAGCTTGCATTGCCAGAACCAAGTTTGTTATGTGCTGAAACGCTGTTTTCTGACATTTCAGGCTCTAACTTCAAAAATCATGCAAAACACTTCTAACACCTTCAGATATGTTTCTCTGTGTTGCAAAATAGGTTTTATTCATGCACAGACTGGAATTTTAATTTTGGGCCAAGTTTCAGCTTGCATTGCCTGAACCAAGTTTGTTATGTGCTGAAACGCCGTTTTCTGACATTTCAGGCTCTAACTTCAAAAATCATGCAAAACACTTCTAACACCTTCAGATATGTTTCTCTGTGTTGCAAAATAGGTTTTATTCATGCACAGACTGGAATTTTAATTTTGGGCCAAGTTTCAGCTTGCATTGCCTGAACCAAGTTTGTTAGGTGCTGAAACGCCGTTTTCTGACATTTCAGGCTCTAACTTCAAAAATCATGCAAAACACTTCTAACACCTTCAGATATGTTTCTCTGTGTTGCAAAATAGGTTTTATTCATGCACAGACTGCAATTTTAATTTCTGACCGAGTTTCAGCTTGCATTGCCAGAACAAAGTTTGTTAGGTGCTGAAACGCCGTTTTCTGACATTTCAGGCTCTAACTTCAAAAATCATGCAAAACACTTCTAACACCTTCAGATATGTTTCTCTGTGTTGCAAAATAGGTTTTATTCATGCACAGACTGGAATTTTAATTTCTGACCGAGTTTCAGCTTGCATTGCCAGAACCAAGTTTGTTATGTGCTGAAACGCTGTTTTCTGACATTTCAGGCTCTAACTTCAAAAATCATGCAAAACACTTCTAACACCTTCAGATATGTTTCTGTGTGTTTCAAAATACGTTTCATTCATGCACAGACTGGAATTTTAATTTTGGACTGAGTTTCAGCTTGCATTGCCAGAACCAAGTTTGTTATGTGCTGAAACGCTGTTTTCTGACATTTCAGGCTCTAACTTCAAAAATCATGCAAAACACTTCTAACACCTTCAGATATGTTTCTCTGTGTTGCAAAATAGGTTTTATTCATGCACAGACTGGAATTTTAATTTTGGGCCAAGTTTCAGCTTGCATTGCCTGAACCAAGTTTGTTACGTGCTGAAACGCCGTTTTCTGACATTTCAGGCTCTAACTTCAAAAATCATGCAAAACACTTCTAACACCTTCAGATATGTTTCTCTGTGTTGCAAAATAGGTTTTATTCATGCACAGACTGGAATTTTAATTTTGGGCCAAGTTTCAGCTTGCATTGCCTGAACCAAGTTTGTTATGTGCTGAAACGCCGTTTTCTGACATTTCAGGCTCTAACTTCAAAAATCATGCAAAACACTTCTAACACCTTCAGATATGTTTCTCTGTGTTGCAAAATAGGTTTTATTCATGCACAGACTGGAATTTTAATTTTGGGCCAAGTTTCAGCTTGCATTGCCTGAACCAAGTTTGTTAGGTGCTGAAACGCCGTTTTCTGACATTTCAGGCTCTAACTTCAAAAATCATGCAAAACACTTCTAACACCTTCAGATATGTTTCTCTGTGTTGCAAAATAGGTTTTATTCATGCACAGACTGCAATTTTAATTTCTGACCGAGTTTCAGCTTGCATTGCCAGAACAAAGTTTGTTAGGTGCTGAAACGCCGTTTTCTTACATTTCAGGCTCTAACTTCAAAAATCATGCAAAACACTTCTAACACCTTCAGATATGTTTCTCTGTGTTGCAAAATAGGTTTTATTCATGCACAGACTGGAATTTTAATTTCTGACCGAGTTTCAGCTTGCATTGCCAGAACCAAGTTTGTTATGTGCTGAAACGCTGTTTTCTGACATTTCAGGCTCTAACTTCAAAAATCATGCAAAACACTTCTAACACCTTCAGATATGTTTCTCTGTGTTGCAAAATAGGTTTTATTCATGCACAGACTGCAATTTTAATTTCTGACCGAGTTTCAGCTTGCATTGCCAGAACCAAGTTTGTTATGTGCTGAAACGCTGTTTTCTGACATTTCAGGCTCTAACTTCAAAAATCATGCAAAACACTTCTAACACCTTCAGATATGTTTCTGTGTGTTTCAAAATACGTTTCATTCATGCACAGACTGGAATTTTAATTTTGGACTGAGTTTCAGCTTGCATTGCCAGAACCAAGTTTGTTATGTGCTGAAACGCTGTTTTCTGACATTTCAGGCTCTAACTTAAAAAATCATGCAAAACGCTTCTAACACCTTCAGATATGTTTCTCTGTGTTGCAAAATAGGTTTTATTCATGCACAGACTGGAATTTTAATTTTGGGCCAAGTTTCAGCTTGCATTGCCTGAACCAAGTTTGTTACGTGCTGAAACGCCGTTTTCTGACATTTCAGGCTCTAACTTCAAAAATCATGCAAAACACTTCTAACACCTTCAGATATGTTTCTCTGTGTTGCAAAATAGGTTTTATTCATGCACAGACTGCAATTTTAATTTCTGACCGAGTTTCAGCTTGCATTGCCAGAACCAAGTTTGTTATGTGCTGAAACGCTGTTTTCTGACATTTCAGGCTCTAACTTCAAAAATCATGCAAAACACTTCTAACACCTTCAGATATGTTTCTGTGTGTTTCAAAATACGTTTCATTCATGCACAGACTGCAATTTTCATTTTGGACTGAGTTTCAGCTTGCATTGCCAGAACCAAGTTTGTTATGTGCTGAAACGCTGTTTTCTGACATTTCAGGCTCTAACTTCAAAAATCATGCAAAACACTTCTAACACCTTCAGATATGTTTCTCTGTGTTGCAAAATAGGTTTTATTCATGCACAGATTGCAATTTTAATTTCTGACCGATTTTCAGCTTGCATTGCCAGAACCAAGTTTGTTATGTGCTGAAACGCTGTTTTCTGACATTTCAGGCTCTAACTTCAAAAATCATGCAAAACACTTCTAACACCTTCAGATATGTTTCTGTGTGTTGCAAAATACGTTTCATTCATGCACAGACTGGAATTTTAATTTTGGGCCAAGTTTCAGCTTGCATTGCCTGAACCAAGTTTGTTAGGTGCTGAAACGCCGTTTTCTGACATTTCAGGCTCTAACTTCAAAAATCATGTAAAACACTTCTAACACCTTCAGATATGTTTCTCTGTGTTGCAAAATAGGTTTTATTCATGCACAGACTGCAATTTTAATTTTGGACCGAGTTTCAGCTTGCATTGCCTGAACCAAGTTTGTTATGTGCTGAAACGCCGTTTTCTGACATTTCAGGCTCTAACTTCAAAAATCATGCAAAACACTTCTAACACCTTCAGATATGTTTCTCTGTGTTGCAAAATAGGTTTTATTCATGCACAGACTGGAATTTTATTTTTGGGCCAAGTTTCAGCTTGCATTGCCTGAACCAAGTTTGTTAGGTGCTGAAACGCCGTTTTCTGACATTTCAGGCTCTAACTTCAAAAATCATACAAAACACTTCTAACACCTTCAGATATGTTTCTCTGTGTTGCAAAATAGGTTTTATTCATGCACAGACTGGAATTTTAATTTCTGACCGAGTTTCAGCTTGCATTGCCAGAACCAAGTTTGTTATGTGCTGAAACGCTGTTTTCTGACATTTCAGGCTCTAACTTCAAAAATCATGCAAAACACTTCTAACACCTTCAGATATGTTTCTGTGTGTTTCAAAATACGTTTCATTCATGCACAGAACCAAGTTTGTTATGTGCTGAAACGCTGTTTTCTGACATTTCAGGCTCTAACTTCAAAAATCATGCAAAACACTTCTAACACCTTCAGATATGTTTCTGTGTGTTTCAAAATACGTTTCATTCATGCACAGACTGCAATTTTCATTTTGGACTGAGTTTCAGCTTGCATTGCCAGAACCAAGTTTGTTCTGTGCTGAAACGCTGTTTTCTGACATTTCAGGCTCTAACTTCAAAAATCATGCA
Organism: Garra rufa; assembly: GCF_049309525.1. Classification (NCBI taxonomy): domain Eukaryota; kingdom Metazoa; phylum Chordata; class Actinopteri; order Cypriniformes; family Cyprinidae; genus Garra; species Garra rufa. The sequence goes on along the minus strand of NC_133378.1, from coordinate 327,377 downwards.
AAACACTTCTAACACCTTCAGATATGTTTCTCTGTGTTGCAAAATAGGTTTTATTCATGCACAGATTGCAATTTTAATTTCTGACCGATTTTCAGCTTGCATTGCCAGAACCAAGTTTGTTATGTGCTGAAACGCTGTTTTCTGACATTTCAGGCTCTAACTTCAAAAATCATGTAAAACACTTCTAACACCTTCAGATATGTTTCTGTGTGTTTCAAAATACGTTTCATTCATGCACAGACTGCAATTTTCATTTTGGACTGAGTTTCAGCTTGCATTGCCAGAACCAAGTTTGTTATGTGCTGAAACGCTGTTTTCTGACATTTCAGGCTCTAACTTCAAAAATCATGCAAAACACTTCTAACACCTTCAGATATGTTTCTCTGTGTTGCAAAATAGGTTTTATTCATGCACAGATTGCAATTTTAATTTCTGACCGATTTTCAGCTTGCATTGCCAGAACCAAGTTTGTTATGTGCTGAAACGCTGTTTTCTGACATTTCAGGCTCTAACTTCAAAAATCATGCAAAACACTTCTAACACCTTCAGATATGTTTCTGTGTGTTGCAAAATACGTTTCATTCATGCACAGACTGGAATTTTAATTTTGGGCCAAGTTTCAGCTTGCATTGCCAGAACCAAGTTTGTTAGGTGCTGAAACGCCGTTTTCTGACATTTCAGGCTCTAACTTCAAAAATCATGTAAAACACTTCTAACACCTTCAGATATGTTTCTCTGTGTTGCAAAATAGGTTTTATTCATGCACAGACTGCAATTTTAATTTTGGACCGAGTTTCAGCTTGCATTGCCTGAACCAAGTTTGTTATGTGCTGAAACGCCGTTTTCTGACATTTCAGGCTCTAACTTCAAAAATCATGCAAAACACTTCTAACACCTTCAGATATGTTTCTCTGTGTTGCAAAATAGGTTTTATTCATGCACAGACTGGAAGTTTATTTTTGGGCCAAGTTTCAGCTTGCATTGCCTGAACCAAGTTTGTTAGGTGCTGAAACGCCGTTTTCTGACATTTCAGGCTCTAACTTCAAAAATCATACAAAACACTTCTAACACCTTCAGATATGTTTCTCTGTGTTGCAAAATAGGTTTTATTCATGCACAGACTGGAATTTTAATTTTGGACTGAGTTTCAGCTTGCATTGCCAGAACCAAGTTTGTTATGTGCTGAAACGCTGTTTTCTGACATTTCAGGTTCTAACTTCAAAAATCATGCAAAACACTTCTAACACCTTCAGATATGTTTCTGTGTGTTTCAAAATACGTTTCATTCATGCACAGACTGCAATTTTAATTTTGGACTGAGTTTCAGCTTGCATTGCCAGAACCAAGTTTGTTATGTGCTGAAACGCTGTTTTCTGACATTTCAGGCTCTAACTTCAAAAATCATGCAAAACACTTCTAACACCTTCAGATATGTTTCTGTGTGTTGCAAAATACGTTTCATTCATGCACAGACTGGAATTTTAATTTTGGGCCAAGTTTCAGCTTGCATTGCCTGAACCAAGTTTGTTAGGTGCTGAAACGCCGTTTTCTGACATTTCAGGCTCTAACTTCAAAAATCATGTAAAACACTTCTAACACCTTCAGATATGTTTCTCTGTGTTGCAAAATAGGTTTTATTCATGCACAGACTGCAATTTTAATTTTGGACCGAGTTTCAGCTTGCATTGCCTGAACCAAGTTTGTTATGTGCTGAAACGCCGTTTTCTGACATTTCAGGCTCTAACTTCAAAAATCATGCAAAACACTTCTAACACCTTCAGATATGTTTCTCTGTGTTGCAAAATAGGTTTTATTCATGCACAGACTGGAAGTTTATTTTTGGGCCAAGTTTCAGCTTGCATTGCCTGAACCAAGTTTGTTAGGTGCTGAAACGCCGTTTTCTGACATTTCAGGCTCTAACTTCAAAAATCATACAAAACACTTCTAACACCTTCAGATATGTTTCTCTGTGTTGCAAAATAGGTTTTATTCATGCACAGACTGGAATTTTAATTTTGGGCCAAGTTTCAGCTTGCATTGCCTGAACCAAGTTTGTTAGGTGCTGAAACGCCGTTTTCTGACATTTCAGGCTCTAACTTCAAAAATCATGCAAAACACTTCTAACACCTTCAGATATGTTTCTCTGTGTTGCAAAATAGGTTTTATTCATGCACAGACTGCAATTTTAATTTCTGACCGAGTTTCAGCTTGCATTGCCAGAACAAAGTTTGTTAGGTGCTGAAACGCCGTTTTCTGACATTTCAGGCTCTAACTTCAAAAATCATGCAAAACACTTCTAACACCTTCAGATATGTTTCTCTGTGTTGCAAAATAGGTTTTATTCATGCACAGATTGCAATTTTAATTTCTGACCGATTTTCAGCTTGCATTGCCAGAACCAAGTTTGTTATGTGCTGAAACGCTGTTTTCTGACATTTCAGGCTCTAACTTCAAAAATCATGCAAAACACTTCTAACACCTTCAGATATGTTTCTCTGTGTTGCAAAATAGGTTTTATTCATGCACAGACTGCAATTTTAATTTTGGACCGAGTTTCAGCTTGCATTGCCTGAACCAAGTTTGTTATGTGCTGAAACGCCGTTTTCTGACATTTTAGGCTCTAACTTCAAAAATCATGCAAAACACTTCTAACACCTTCAGATATGTTTCTCTGTGTTGCAAAATAGGTTTTATTCATGCACAGACTGGAATTTTAATTTTGGGCCAAGTTTCAGCTTGCATTGCCTGAACCAAGTTTGTTAGGTGCTGAAACGCTGTTTTCTGACATTTCAGGCTCTAACTTCAAAAATCATGCAAAACACTTCTAACACCTTCAGATATGTTTCTCTGTGTTGCAAAATAGGTTTTATTCATGCACAGACTGCAATTTTAATTTTGGACCGAGTTTCAGCTTGCATTGCCTGAACCAAGTTTGTTATGTGCTGAAACGCCGTTTTCTGACATTTTAGGCTCTAACTTCAAAAATCATGCAAAACACTTCTAACACCTTCAGATATGTTTCTCTGTGTTGCAAAATAGGTTTTATTCATGCACAGACTGGAATTTTAATTTTGGGCCAAGTTTCAGCTTGCATTGCCTGAACCAAGTTTGTTAGGTGCTGAAACGCCGTTTTCTGACATTTCAGGCTCTAACTTCAAAAATCATGCAAAACACTTCTAACACCTTCAGATATGTTTTTCTGTGTTGCAAAATAGGTTTTATTCATGCACAGACTGGAATTTTAATTTCTGACCGAGTTTCAGCTTGCATTGCCAGAACCAAGTTTGTTATGTGCTGAAACGCTGTTTTCTGACATTTCAGGCTCTAACTTCAAAAATCATGCAAAACACTTCTAACACCTTCAGATATGTTTCTGTGTGTTTCAAAATACGTTTCATTCATGCACAGACTGGAATTTTAATTTTGGACTGAGTTTCAGCTTGCATTGCCAGAACCAAGTTTGTTATGTGCTGAAACGCTGTTTTCTGACATTTCAGGCTCTAACTTAAAAAATCATGCAAAACGCTTCTAACACCTTCAGATATGTTTCTCTGTGTTGCAAAATAGGTTTTATTCATGCACAGACTGGAATTTTAATTTTGGGCCAAGTTTCAGCTTGCATTGCCTGAACCAAGTTTGTTACGTGCTGAAACGCCGTTTTCTGACATTTCAGGCTCTAACTTCAAAAATCATGCAAAACACTTCTAACACCTTCAGATATGTTTCTCTGTGTTGCAAAATAGGTTTTATTCATGCACAGACTGCAATTTTAATTTCTGACCGAGTTTCAGCTTGCATTGCCAGAACCAAGTTTGTTATGTGCTGAAACGCTGTTTTCTGACATTTCAGGCTCTAACTTCAAAAATCATGCAAAACACTTCTAACACCTTCAGATATGTTTCTGTGTGTTTCAAAATACGTTTCATTCATGCACAGACTGCAATTTTCATTTTGGACTGAGTTTCAGCTTGCATTGCCAGAACCAAGTTTGTTATGTGCTGAAACGCTGTTTTCTGACATTTCAGGCTCTAACTTCAAAAATCATGCAAAACACTTCTAACACCTTCAGATATGTTTCTCTGTGTTGCAAAATAGGTTTTATTCATGCACAGATTGCAATTTTAATTTCTGACCGATTTTCAGCTTGCATTGCCAGAACCAAGTTTGTTATGTGCTGAAACGCTGTTTTCTGACATTTCAGGCTCTAACTTCAAAAATCATGCAAAACACTTCTAACACCTTCAGATATGTTTCTGTGTGTTGCAAAATACGTTTCATTCATGCACAGACTGGAATTTTAATTTTGGGCCAAGTTTCAGCTTGCATTGCCTGAACCAAGTTTGTTAGGTGCTGAAACGCCGTTTTCTGACATTTCAGGCTCTAACTTCAAAAATCATGTAAAACACTTCTAACACCTTCAGATATGTTTCTCTGTGTTGCAAAATAGGTTTTATTCATGCACAGACTGCAATTTTAATTTTGGACCGAGTTTCAGCTTGCATTGCCTGAACCAAGTTTGTTATGTGCTGAAACGCCGTTTTCTGACATTTCAGGCTCTAACTTCAAAAATCATGCAAAACACTTCTAACACCTTCAGATATGTTTCTCTGTGTTGCAAAATAGGTTTTATTCATGCACAGACTGCAATTTTATTTTTGGGCCAAGTTTCAGCTTGCATTGCCTGAACCAAGTTTGTTAGGTGCTGAAACGCCGTTTTCTGACATTTCAGGCTCTAACTTCAAAAATCATGCAAAACACTTCTAACACCTTCAGATATGTTTCTGTGTGTTTCAAAATACGTTTCATTCATGCACAGACTGGAATTTTAATTTTGGACTGAGTTTCAGCTTGCATTGCCAGAACCAAGTTTGTTATGTGCTGAAACGCTGTTTTCTGACATTTCAGGTTCTAACTTCAAAAATCATGCAAAACACTTCTAACACCTTCAGATATGTTTCTGTGTGTTTCAAAATACGTTTCATTCATGCACAGACTGCAATTTTAATTTTGGACTGAGTTTCAGCTTGCATTGCCAGAACCAAGTTTGTTATGTGCTGAAACGCTGTTTTCTGACATTTCAGGCTCTAACTTCAAAAATCATGCAAAACACTTCTAACACCTTCAGATATGTTTCTCTGTGTTGCAAAATAGGTTTTATTCATGCACAGACTGCAATTTTAATTTCTGACCGAGTTTCAGCTTGCATTGCCAGAACAAAGTTTGTTATGTGCTGAAACGCTGTTTTCTGACATTTAAGGCTCTAACTTCAAAAATCATGCAAAACACTTCTAACACCTTCAGATATGTTTCTGTGTGTTTCAAAATACGTTTCATTCATGCACAGACTGCAATTTTAATTTTGGACTGAGTTTCAGCTTGCATTGCCAGAATCAAGTTTGTTATGTGCTGAAACGCTGTTTTCTGACATTTCAGGCTCTAACTTCAAAAATCATGCAAAACACTTCTAACACCTTCAGATATGTTTCTCTGTGTTGCAAAATAGGTTTTATTCATGCACAGATTGCAATTTTAATTTCTGACCGATTTTCAGCTTGCATTGCCAGAACCAAGTTTGTTATGTGCTGAAACGCTGTTTTCTGACATTTCAGGCTCTAACTTCAAAAATCATGCAAAACACTTCTAACACCTTCAGATATGTTTCTCTGTGTTGCAAAATAGGTTTTATTCATGCACAGACTGGAATTTTAATTTCTGACCGAGTTTCAGCTTGCATTGCCAGAACCAAGTTTGTTATGTGCTGAAACGCTGTTTTCTGACATTTCAGGCTCTAACTTCAAAAATCATGCAAAACACTTCTAACACCTTCAGATATGTTTCTGTGTGTTTCAAAATACGTTTCATTCATGCACAGACTGGAATTTTAATTTTGGACTGAGTTTCAGCTTGCATTGCCAGAACCAAGTTTGTTATGTGCTGAAACGCTGTTTTCTGACATTTCAGGCTCTAACTTCAAAAATCATGCAAAACACTTCTAACACCTTCAGATATGTTTCTCTGTGTTGCAAAATAGGTTTTATTCATGCACAGACTGGAATTTTAATTTTGGGCCAAGTTTCAGCTTGCATTGCCTGAACCAAGTTTGTTACGTGCTGAAACGCCGTTTTCTGACATTTCAGGCTCTAACTTCAAAAATCATGCAAAACACTTCTAACACCTTCAGATATGTTTCTCTGTGTTGCAAAATAGGTTTTATTCATGCACAGACTGCAATTTTAATTTCTGACCGAGTTTCAGCTTGCATTGCCAGAACCAAGTTTGTTATGTGCTGAAACGCTGTTTTCTGACATTTCAGGCTCTAACTTCAAAAATCATGCAAAACACTTCTAACACCTTCAGATATGTTTCTGTGTGTTTCAAAATACGTTTCATTCATGCACAGACTGCAATTTTAATTTTGGACTGAGTTTCAGCTTGCATTGCCAGAACCAAGTTTGTTATGTGCTGAAACGCTGTTTTCTGACATTTCAGGCTCTAACTTCAAAAATCATGCAAAACACTTCTAACACCTTCAGATATGTTTCTCTGTGTTGCAAAATAGGTTTTATTCATGCACAGATTGCAATTTTAATTTCTGACCGATTTTCAGCTTGCATTGCCAGAACCAAGTTTGTTATGTGCTGAAACGCTGTTTTCTGACATTTCAGGCTCAAACTTCAAAAATCATGCAAAACACTTCTAACACCTTCAGATATGTTTCTCTGTGTTGCAAAATAGGTTTTATTCATGCACAGACTGCAATTTTAATTTCTGACCGAGTTTCAGCTTGCATTGCCAGAACCAAGTTTGTTATGTGCTGAAACGCTGTTTTCTGACATTTCAGGCTCTAACTTCAAAAATCATGCAAAACACTTCTAACACCTTCAGATATGTTTCTCTGTGTTGCAAAATAGGTTTTATTCATGCACAGACTGCAATTTTAATTTCTGACCGAGTTTCAGCTTGCATTGCCAGAACCAAGTTTGTTATGTGCTGAAACGCTGTTTTCTGACATTTCAGGCTCTAACTTCAAAAATCATGCAAAACACTTCTAACACCTTCAGATATGTTTCTCTGTGTTGCAAAATAGGTTTTATTCATGCACAGACTGGAATTTTAATTTTGGGCCAAGTTTCAGCTTGCATTGCCTGAACCAAGTTTGTTATGTGCTGAAACGCCGTTTTCTGACATTTCAGGCTCTAACTTCAAAAATCATGCAAAACACTTCTAACACCTTCAGATATGTTTCTCTGTGTTGCAAAATAGGTTTTATTCATGCACAGACTGGAATTTTAATTTTGGGCCAAGTTTCAGCTTGCATTGCCTGAACCAAGTTTGTTAGGTGCTGAAACGCCGTTTTCTGACATTTCAGGCTCTAACTTCAAAAATCATGCAAAACACTTCTAACACCTTCAGATATGTTTCTCTGTGTTGCAAAATAGGTTTTATTCATGCACAGATTGCAATTTTAATTTCTGACCGATTTTCAGCTTGCATTGCCAGAACCAAGTTTGTTATGTGCTGAAACGCTGTTTTCTGACATTTCAGGCTCTAACTTCAAAAATCATGCAAAACACTTCTAACACCTTCAGATATGTTTCTCTGTGTTGCAAAATAGGTTTTATTCATGCACAGACTGCAATTTTAATTTTGGACCGAGTTTCAGCTTGCATTGCCTGAACCAAGTTTGTTATGTGCTGAAACGCCGTTTTCTGACATTTTAGGCTCTAACTTCAAAAATCATGCAAAACACTTCTAACACCTTCAGATATGTTTCTCTGTGTTGCAAAATAGGTTTTATTCATGCACAGACTGGAATTTTAATTTTGGGCCAAGTTTCAGCTTGCATTGCCTGAACCAAGTTTGTTAGGTGCTGAAACGCCGTTTTCTGACATTTCAGGCTCTAACTTCAAAAATCATGGAAAACACTTCTAACACCTTCAGATATGTTTTTCTGTGTTGCAAAATAGGTTTTATTCATGCACAGACTGGAATTTTAATTTCTGACCGAGTTTCAGCTTGCATTGCCAGAACCAAGTTTGTTATGTGCTGAAACGCTGTTTTCTGACATTTCAGGCTCTAACTTCAAAAATCATGCAAAACACTTCTAACACCTTCAGATATGTTTCTGTGTGTTTCAAAATACGTTTCATTCATGCACAGACTGGAATTTTAATTTTGGACTGAGTTTCAGCTTGCATTGCCAGAACCAAGTTTGTTATGTGCTGAAACGCTGTTTTCTGACATTTCAGGCTCTAACTTAAAAAATCATGCAAAACGCTTCTAACACCTTCAGATATGTTTCTCTGTGTTGCAAAATAGGTTTTATTCATGCACAGACTGGAATTTTAATTTTGGGCCAAGTTTCAGCTTGCATTGCCTGAACCAAGTTTGTTACGTGCTGAAACGCCGTTTTCTGACATTTCAGGCTCTAACTTCAAAAATCATGCAAAACACTTCTAACACCTTCAGATATGTTTCTCTGTGTTGCAAAATAGGTTTTATTCATGCACAGACTGCAATTTTAATTTCTGACCGAGTTTCAGCTTGCATTGCCAGAACCAAGTTTGTTATGTGCTGAAACGCTGTTTTCTGACATTTCAGGCTCTAACTTCAAAAATCATGCAAAACACTTCTAACACCTTCAGATATGTTTCTGTGTGTTTCAAAATACGTTTCATTCATGCACAGACTGCAATTTTCATTTTGGACTGAGTTTCAGCTTGCATTGCCAGAACCAAGTTTGTTATGTGCTGAAACGCTGTTTTCTGACATTTCAGGCTCTAACTTCAAAAATCATGCAAAACACTTCTAACACCTTCAGATATGTTTCTCTGTGTTGCAAAATAGGTTTTATTCATGCACAGATTGCAATTTTAATTTCTGACCGATTTTCAGCTTGCATTGCCAGAACCAAGTTTGTTATGTGCTGAAACGCTGTTTTCTGACATTTCAGGCTCTAACTTCAAAAATCATGCAAAACACTTCTAACACCTTCAGATATGTTTCTGTGTGTTGCAAAATACGTTTCATTCATGCACAGACTGGAATTTTAATTTTGGGCCAAGTTTCAGCTTGCATTGCCTGAACCAAGTTTGTTAGGTGCTGAAACGCCGTTTTCTGACATTTCAGGCTCTAACTTCAAAAATCATGTAAAACACTTCTAACACCTTCAGATATGTTTCTCTGTGTTGCAAAATAGGTTTTATTCATGCACAGACTGCAATTTTAATTTTGGACCGAGTTTCAGCTTGCATTGCCTGAACCAAGTTTGTTATGTGCTGAAACGCCGTTTTCTGACATTTCAGGCTCTAACTTCAAAAATCATGCAAAACACTTCTAACACCTTCAGATATGTTTCTCTGTGTTGCAAAATAGGTTTTATTCATGCACAGACTGGAAGTTTATTTTTGGGCCAAGTTTCAGCTTGCATTGCCTGAACCAAGTTTGTTAGGTGCTGAAACGCCGTTTTCTGACATTTCAGGCTCTAACTTCAAAAATCATACAAAACACTTCTAACACCTTCAGATATGTTTCTCTGTGTTGCAAAATAGGTTTTATTCATGCACAGACTGGAATTTTAATTTTGGACTGAGTTTCAGCTTGCATTGCCAGAACCAAGTTTGTTATGTGCTGAAACGCTGTTTTCTGACATTTCAGGTTCTAACTTCAAAAATCATGCAAAACACTTCTAACACCTTCAGATATGTTTCTGTGTGTTTCAAAATACGTTTCATTCATGCACAGACTGCAATTTTAATTTTGGACTGAGTTTCAGCTTGCATTGCCAGAACCAAGTTTGTTATGTGCTGAAACGCTGTTTTCTGACATTTCAGGCTCTAACTTCAAAAATCATGCAAAACACTTCTAACACCTTCAGATATGTTTCTCTGTGTTGCAAAATAGGTTTTATTCATGCACAGACTGCAATTTTAATTTTGGACCGAGTTTCAGCTTGCATTGCCTGAACAAAGTTTGTTATGTGCTGAAACGCCGTTTTCTGACATTTCAGGCTCTAACTTCAAAAATCATGCAAAACACTTCTAACACCTTCAGATATGTTTCTCTGTGTTGCAAAATAGGTTTTATTCATGCACAGACTGCAATTTTAATTTCTGACCGAGTTTCAGCTTGCATTGCCAGAACCAAGTTTGTTATGTGCTGAAACGCTGTTTTCTGACATTTCAGGCTCTAACTTCAAAAATCATGCAAAACACTTCTAACACCTTCAGATATGTTTCTGTGTGTTTCAAAATACGTTTCTTTCATGCACAGACTGCAATTTTAATTTTGGACTGAGTTTCAGCTTGCATTGCCAGAACCAAGTTTGTTATGTGCTGAAACGCTGTTTTCTGACATTTCAGGCTCTAACTTCAAAAATCATGCAAAACACTTCTAACACCTTCAGATATGTTTCTCTGTGTTGCAAAATAGGTTTTATTCATGCACAGATTGCAATTTTAATTTCTGACCGATTTTCAGCTTGCATTGCCAGAACCAAGTTTGTTATGTGCTGAAACGCTGTTTTCTGACATTTCAGGCTCTAACTTCAAAAATCATGCAAAACACTTCTAACACCTTCAGATATGTTTCTCTGTGTTGCAAAATAGGTTTTATTCATGCACAGACTGCAATTTTAATTTCTGACCGAGTTTCAGCTTGCATTGCCAGAACAAAGTTTGTTATGTGCTGAAACGCTGTTTTCTGACATTTCAGGCTCTAACTCCAAAAATCATGCAAAACACTTCTAACACCTTCAGATATGTTTCTCTGTGTTGCAAAATAGGTTTTATTCATGCACAGACTGGAATTTTAATTTCTGACCGAGTTTCAGCTTGCATTGCCAGAACCAAGTTTGTTAGGTGCTGAAACGCTGTTTTCTGACATTTCAGGCTCTAACTTCAAAAATCATGCAAAACACTTCTAACACCTTCAGATATGTTTCTCTGTGTTGCAAAATAGGTTTTATTCATGCACAGACTGGAATTTTAATTTTGGGCCAAGTTTCAGCTTGCATTGCCTGAACCAAGTTTGTTACGTGCTGAAACGCCGTTTTCTGACATTTCAGGCTCTAACTTCAAAAATCATGCAAAACACTTCTAACACCTTCAGATATGTTTCTCTGTGTTGCAAAATAGGTTTTATTCATGCACAGACTGCAATTTTAATTTCTGACCGAGTTTCAGCTTGCATTGCCAGAACCAAGTTTGTTATGTGCTGAAACGCTGTTTTCTGACATTTCAGGCTCTAACTTCAAAAATCATGCAAAACACTTCTAACACCTTCAGATATGTTTCTGTGTGTTTCAAAATACGTTTCATTCATGCACAGACTGCAATTTTCATTTTGGACTGAGTTTCAGCTTGCATTGCCAGAACCAAGTTTGTTATGTGCTGAAACGCTGTTTTCTGACATTTCAGGCTCTAACTTCAAAAATCATGCAAAACACTTCTAACACCTTCAGATATGTTTCTGTGTGTTTCAAAATACGTTTCATTCATGCACAGACTGGAATTTTAATTTTGGACTGAGTTTCAGCTTGCATTGCCAGAACCAAGTTTGTTATGTGCTGAAACGCTGTTTTCTGACATTTCAGGTTCTAACTTCAAAAATCATGCAAAACACTTCTAACACCTTCAGATATGTTTCTCTGTGTTGCAAAATAGGTTTTATTCATGCACAGATTGCAATTTTAATTTCTGACCGATTTTCAGCTTGCATTGCCAGAACCAAGTTTGTTATGTGCTGAAACGCTGTTTTCTGACATTTCAGGCTCTAACTTCAAAAATCATGCAAAACACTTCTAACACCTTCAGATATGTTTCTCTGTGTTGCAAAATAGGTTTTATTCATGCACAGACTGCAATTTTAATTTTGGACCGAGTTTCAGCTTGCATTGCCAGAACCAAGTTTGTTATGTGCTGAAACGCTGTTTTCTGACATTTCAGGCTCTAACTTCAAAAATCATGCAAAACACTTCTAACACCTTCAGATATGTTTCTCTGTGTTGCAAAATAGGTTTTATTCATGCACAGACTGCAATTTTAATTTTGGACCGAGTTTCAGCTTGCATTGCCTGAACAAAGTTTGTTATGTGCTGAAACGCCGTTTTCTGACATTTCAGGCTCTAACTTCAAAAATCATGCAAAACACTTCTAACACCTTCAGATATGTTTCTCTGTGTTGCAAAATAGGTTTTATTCATGCACAGACTGGAATTTTAATTTTGGGCCAAGTTTCAGCTTGCATTGCCTGAACCAAGTTTGTTAGGTGCTGAAACGCCGTTTTCTGACATTTCAGGCTCTAACTTCAAAAATCATGCAAAACACTTCTAACACCTTCAGATATGTTTCTCTGTGTTGCAAAATAGGTTTTATTCATGCACAGACTGCAATTTTAATTTCTGACCGAGTTTCAGCTTGCATTGCCAGAACCAAGTTTGTTATGTGCTGAAACGCTGTTTTCTGACATTTCAGGCTCTAACTTCAAAAATCATGCAAAACACTTCTAACACCTTCAGATATGTTTCTGTGTGTTTCAAAATACGTTTCTTTCATGCACAGACTGCAATTTTAATTTTGGACTGAGTTTCAGCTTGCATTGCCAGAACCAAGTTTGTTATGTGCTGAAACGCTGTTTTCTGACATTTCAGGCTCTAACTTCAAAAATCATGCAAAACACTTCTAACACCTTCAGATATGTTTCTCTGTGTTGCAAAATAGGTTTTATTCATGCACAGATTGCAATTTTAATTTCTGACCGATTTTCAGCTTGCATTGCCAGAACCAAGTTTGTTATGTGCTGAAACGCTGTTTTCTGACATTTCAGGCTCTAACTTCAAAAATCATGCAAAACACTTCTAACACCTTCAGATATGTTTCTCTGTGTTGCAAAATAGGTTTTATTCATGCACAGACTGCAATTTTAATTTCTGACCGAGTTTCAGCTTGCATTGCCAGAACAAAGTTTGTTATGTGCTGAAACGCTGTTTTCTGACATTTCAGGCTCTAACTCCAAAAATCATGCAAAACACTTCTAACACCTTCAGATATGTTTCTCTGTGTTGCAAAATAGGTTTTATTCATGCACAGACTGGAATTTTAATTTCTGACCGAGTTTCAGCTTGCATTGCCAGAACCAAGTTTGTTAGGTGCTGAAACGCTGTTTTCTGACATTTCAGGCTCTAACTTCAAAAATCATGCAAAACACTTCTAACACCTTCAGATATGTTTCTGTGTGTTTCAAAATACGTTTCATTCATGCACAGACTGCAATTTTAATTTTGGACCGAGTTTCAGCTTGCATTGCCTGAACCAAGTTTGTTATGTGCTGAAACGCCGTTTTCTGACATTTCAGGCTCTAACTTCAAAAATCATGCAAAACACTTCTAACACCTTCAGATATGTTTCTCTGTGTTGCAAAATAGGTTTTATTCATGCACAGACTGGAATTTTAATTTTGGGCCAAGTTTCAGCTTGCATTGCCTGAACCAAGTTTGTTAGGTGCTGAAACGCCGTTTTCTGACATTTCAGGCTCTAACTTCAAAAATCATGCAAAACACTTCTAACACCTTCAGATATGTTTCTCTGTGTTGCAAAATAGGTTTTATTCATGCACAGACTGGAATTTTAATTTTGGGCCAAGTTTCAGCTTGCATTGCCTGAACCAAGTTTGTTAGGTGCTGAAACGCCGTTTTCTGACATTTCAGGCTCTAACTTCAAAAATCATGCAAAACACTTCTAACACCTTCAGATATGTTTCTCTGTGTTGCAAAATAGGTTTTATTCATGCACAGACTGCAATTTTAATTTCTGACCGAGTTTCAGCTTGCATTGCCAGAACCAAGTTTGTTATGTGCTGAAACGCTGTTTTCTGACATTTCAGGCTCTAACTTCAAAAATCATGCAAAACACTTCTAACACCTTCAGATATGTTTCTGTGTGTTTCAAAATACGTTTCATTCATGCACAGACTGCAATTATAATTTTGGACTGAGTTTCAGCTTGCATTGCCAGAACCAAGTTTGTTATGTGCTGAAACGCTGTTTTCTGACATTTCAGGCTCTAACTTCAAAAATCATGCAAAACACTTCTAACACCTTCAGATATGTTTCTCTGTGTTGCAAAATAGGTTTTATTCATGCACAGACTGCAATTTTAATTTCTGACCGAGTTTCAGCTTGCATTGCCAGAACCAAGTTTGTTATGTGCTGAAACGCTGTTTTCTGACATTTCAGGCTCTAACTTCAAAAATCATGCAAAACACTTCTAACACCTTCAGATATGTTTCTCTGTGTTGCAAAATAGGTTTTATTCATGCACAGACTGGAATTTTAATTTTGGGCCAAGTTTCAGCTTGCATTGCCTGAACCAAGTTTGTTATGTGCTGAAACGCCGTTTTCTGACATTTCAGGCTCTAACTTCAAAAATCATGCAAAACACTTCTAACACCTTCAGATATGTTTCTCTGTGTTGCAAAATAGGTTTTATTCATGCACAGACTGGAATTTTAATTTTGGGCCAAGTTTCAGCTTGCATTGCCTGAACCAAGTTTGTTAGGTGCTGAAACGCCGTTTTCTGACATTTCAGGCTCTAACTTCAAAAATCATGCAAAACACTTCTAACACCTTCAGATATGTTTCTCTGTGTTGCAAAATAGGTTTTATTCATGCACAGACTGCAATTTTAATTTCTGACCGAGTTTCAGCTTGCATTGCCAGAACAAAGTTTGTTAGGTGCTGAAACGCCGTTTTCTGACATTTCAGGCTCTAACTTCAAAAATCATGCAAAACACTTCTAACACCTTCAGATATGTTTCTCTGTGTTGCAAAATAGGTTTTATTCATGCACAGACTGGAATTTTAATTTCTGACCGAGTTTCAGCTTGCATTGCCAGAACCAAGTTTGTTATGTGCTGAAACGCTGTTTTCTGACATTTCAGGCTCTAACTTCAAAAATCATGCAAAACACTTCTAACACCTTCAGATATGTTTCTGTGTGTTTCAAAATACGTTTCATTCATGCACAGACTGGAATTTTAATTTTGGACTGAGTTTCAGCTTGCATTGCCAGAACCAAGTTTGTTATGTGCTGAAACGCTGTTTTCTGACATTTCAGGCTCTAACTTCAAAAATCATGCAAAACACTTCTAACACCTTCAGATATGTTTCTCTGTGTTGCAAAATAGGTTTTATTCATGCACAGACTGGAATTTTAATTTTGGGCCAAGTTTCAGCTTGCATTGCCTGAACCAAGTTTGTTATGTGCTGAAACGCCGTTTTCTGACATTTCAGGCTCTAACTTCAAAAATCATGCAAAACACTTCTAACACCTTCAGATATGTTTCTCTGTGTTGCAAAATAGGTTTTATTCATGCACAGACTGGAATTTTAATTTTGGGCCAAGTTTCAGCTTGCATTGCCTGAACCAAGTTTGTTATGTGCTGAAACGCCGTTTTCTGACATTTCAGGCTCTAACTTCAAAAATCATGCAAAACACTTCTAACACCTTCAGATATGTTTCTCTGTGTTGCAAAATAGGTTTTATTCATGCACAGACTGGAATTTTAATTTTGGGCCAAGTTTCAGCTTGCATTGCCTGAACCAAGTTTGTTAGGTGCTGAAACGCCGTTTTCTGACATTTCAGGCTCTAACTTCAAAAATCATGCAAAACACTTCTAACACCTTCAGATATGTTTCTCTGTGTTGCAAAATAGGTTTTATTCATGCACAGACTGCAATTTTAATTTCTGACCGAGTTTCAGCTTGCATTGCCAGAACAAAGTTTGTTAGGTGCTGAAACGCCGTTTTCTGACATTTCAGGCTCTAACTTCAAAAATCATGCAAAACACTTCTAACACCTTCAGATATGTTTCTCTGTGTTGCAAAATAGGTTTTATTCATGCACAGACTGGAATTTTAATTTCTGACCGAGTTTCAGCTTGCATTGCCAGAACCAAGTTTGTTATGTGCTGAAACGCTGTTTTCTGACATTTCAGGCTCTAACTTCAAAAATCATGCAAAACACTTCTAACACCTTCAGATATGTTTCTCTGTGTTGCAAAATAGGTTTTATTCATGCACAGACTGCAATTTTAATTTCTGACCGAGTTTCAGCTTGCATTGCCAGAACCAAGTTTGTTATGTGCTGAAACGCTGTTTTCTGACATTTCAGGCTCTAACTTCAAAAATCATGCAAAACACTTCTAACACCTTCAGATATGTTTCTGTGTGTTTCAAAATACGTTTCATTCATGCACAGACTGGAATTTTAATTTTGGACTGAGTTTCAGCTTGCATTGCCAGAACCAAGTTTGTTATGTGCTGAAACGCTGTTTTCTGACATTTCAGGCTCTAACTTAAAAAATCATGCAAAACGCTTCTAACACCTTCAGATATGTTTCTCTGTGTTGCAAAATAGGTTTTATTCATGCACAGACTGGAATTTTAATTTTGGGCCAAGTTTCAGCTTGCATTGCCTGAACCAAGTTTGTTACGTGCTGAAACGCCGTTTTCTGACATTTCAGGCTCTAACTTCAAAAATCATGCAAAACACTTCTAACACCTTCAGATATGTTTCTCTGTGTTGCAAAATAGGTTTTATTCATGCACAGACTGCAATTTTAATTTCTGACCGAGTTTCAGCTTGCATTGCCAGAACCAAGTTTGTTATGTGCTGAAACGCTGTTTTCTGACATTTCAGGCTCTAACTTCAAAAATCATGCAAAACACTTCTAACACCTTCAGATATGTTTCTGTGTGTTTCAAAATACGTTTCATTCATGCACAGACTGCAATTTTCATTTTGGACTGAGTTTCAGCTTGCATTGCCAGAACCAAGTTTGTTATGTGCTGAAACGCTGTTTTCTGACATTTCAGGCTCTAACTTCAAAAATCATGCAAAACACTTCTAACACCTTCAGATATGTTTCTCTGTGTTGCAAAATAGGTTTTATTCATGCACAGATTGCAATTTTAATTTCTGACCGATTTTCAGCTTGCATTGCCAGAACCAAGTTTGTTATGTGCTGAAACGCTGTTTTCTGACATTTCAGGCTCTAACTTCAAAAATCATGCAAAACACTTCTAACACCTTCAGATATGTTTCTGTGTGTTGCAAAATACGTTTCATTCATGCACAGACTGGAATTTTAATTTTGGGCCAAGTTTCAGCTTGCATTGCCTGAACCAAGTTTGTTAGGTGCTGAAACGCCGTTTTCTGACATTTCAGGCTCTAACTTCAAAAATCATGTAAAACACTTCTAACACCTTCAGATATGTTTCTCTGTGTTGCAAAATAGGTTTTATTCATGCACAGACTGCAATTTTAATTTTGGACCGAGTTTCAGCTTGCATTGCCTGAACCAAGTTTGTTATGTGCTGAAACGCCGTTTTCTGACATTTCAGGCTCTAACTTCAAAAATCATGCAAAACACTTCTAACACCTTCAGATATGTTTCTCTGTGTTGCAAAATAGGTTTTATTCATGCACAGACTGGAATTTTATTTTTGGGCCAAGTTTCAGCTTGCATTGCCTGAACCAAGTTTGTTAGGTGCTGAAACGCCGTTTTCTGACATTTCAGGCTCTAACTTCAAAAATCATACAAAACACTTCTAACACCTTCAGATATGTTTCTCTGTGTTGCAAAATAGGTTTTATTCATGCACAGACTGGAATTTTAATTTCTGACCGAGTTTCAGCTTGCATTGCCAGAACCAAGTTTGTTATGTGCTGAAACACTGTTTTCTGACATTTCAGGCTCTAACTTCAAAAATCATGCAAAACACTTCTAACACCTTCAGATATGTTTCTGTGTGTTTCAAAATACGTTTCATTCATGCACAGACTGGAATTTTAATTTTGGACTGAGTTTCAGCTTGCATTGCCAGAACCAAGTTTGTTATGTGCTGAAACGCTGTTTTCTGACATTTCAGGTTCTAACTTCAAAAATCATGCAAAACACTTCTAACACCTTCAGATATGTTTCTGTGTGTTTCAAAATACGTTTCATTCATGCACAGACTGCAATTTTAATTTTGGACTGAGTTTCAGCTTGCATTGCCAGAACCAAGTTTGTTATGTGCTGAAACGCTGTTTTCTGACATTTCAGGCTCTAACTTCAAAAATCATGCAAAACACTTCTAACACCTTCAGATATGTTTCTCTGTGTTGCAAAATAGGTTTTATTCATGCACAGACTGCAATTTTATTTTCTGACCGAGTTTCAGCTTGCATTGCCAGAACAAAGTTTGTTATGTGCTGAAACGCTGTTTTCTGACATTTAAGGCTCTAACTTCAAAAATCATGCAAAACACTTCTAACACCTTCAGATATGTTTCTGTGTGTTTCAAAATACGTTTCATTCATGCACAGACTGCAATTTTAATTTTGGACTGAGTTTCAGCTTGCATTGCCAGAATCAAGTTTGTTATGTGCTGAAACGCTGTTTTCTGACATTTCAGGCTCTAACTTCAAAAATCATGCAAAACACTTCTAACACCTTCAGATATGTTTCTCTGTGTTGCAAAATAGGTTTTATTCATGCACAGATTGCAATTTTAATTTCTGACCGATTTTCAGCTTGCATTGCCAGAACCAAGTTTGTTATGTGCTGAAACGCTGTTTTCTGACATTTCAGGCTCTAACTTCAAAAATCATGCAAAACACTTCTAACACCTTCAGATATGTTTCTCTGTGTTGCAAAATAGGTTTTATTCATGCACAGACTGCAATTTTAATTTTGGACCGAGTTTCAGCTTGCATTGCCAGAACCAAGTTTGTTATGTGCTGAAACGCTGTTTTCTGACATTTCAGGCTCTAACTTCAAAAATCATGCAAAACACTTCTAACACCTTCAGATATGTTTCTCTGTGTTGCAAAATAGGTTTTATTCATGCACAGACTGCAATTTTAATTTTGGACCGAGTTTCAGCTTGCATTGCCTGAACAAAGTTTGTTATGTGCTGAAACGCCGTTTTCTGACATTTCAGGCTCTAACTTCAAAAATCATGCAAAACACTTCTAACACCTTCAGATATGTTTCTCTGTGTTGCAAAATAGGTTTTATTCATGCACAGACTGGAATTTTAATTTTGGGCCAAGTTTCAGCTTGCATTGCCTGAACCAAGTTTGTTAGGTGCTGAAACGCCGTTTTCTGACATTTCAGGCTCTAACTTCAAAAATCATGCAAAACACTTCTAACACCTTCAGATATGTTTCTCTGTGTTGCAAAATAGGTTTTATTCATGCACAGACTGCAATTTTAATTTCTGACCGAGTTTCAGCTTGCATTGCCAGAACCAAGTTTGTTATGTGCTGAAACGCTGTTTTCTGACATTTCAGGCTCTAACTTCAAAAATCATGCAAAACACTTCTAACACCTTCAGATATGTTTCTCTGTGTTGCAAAATAGGTTTTATTCATGCACAGACTGCAATTTTAATTTCTGACCGAGTTTCAGCTTGCATTGCCAGAACCAAGTTTGTTATGTGCTGAAACGCTGTTTTCTGACATTTCAGGCTCTAACTTCAAAAATCATGCAAAACACTTCTAACACCTTCAGATATGTTTCTGTGTGTTTCAAAATACGTTTCATTCATGCACAGACTGCAATTTTCATTTTGGACTGAGTTTCAGCTTGCATTGCCAGAACCAAGTTTGTTATGTGCTGAAACGCTGTTTTCTGACATTTCAGGCTCTAACTTCAAAAATCATGCAAAACACTTCTAACACCTTCAGATATGTTTCTCTGTGTTGCAAAATAGGTTTTATTCATGCACAGATTGCAATTTTAATTTCTGACCGATTTTCAGCTTGCATTGCCAGAACCAAGTTTGTTATGTGCTGAAACGCTGTTTTCTGACATTTCAGGCTCTAACTTCAAAAATCATGCAAAACACTTCTAACACCTTCAGATATGTTTCTGTGTGTTGCAAAATACGTTTCATTCATGCACAGACTGGAATTTTAATTTTGGGCCAAGTTTCAGCTTGCATTGCCTGAACCAAGTTTGTTAGGTGCTGAAACGCCGTTTTCTGACATTTCAGGCTCTAACTTCAAAAATCATGTAAAACACTTCTAACACCTTCAGATATGTTTCTCTGTGTTGCAAAATAGGTTTTATTCATGCACAGACTGCAATTTTAATTTTGGACCGAGTTTCAGCTTGCATTGCCTGAACCAAGTTTGTTATGTGCTGAAACGCCGTTTTCTGACATTTCAGGCTCTAACTTCAAAAATCATGCAAAACACTTCTAACACCTTCAGATATGTTTCTCTGTGTTGCAAAATAGGTTTTATTCATGCACAGACTGGAAGTTTATTTTTGGGCCAAGTTTCAGCTTGCATTGCCTGAACCAAGTTTGTTAGGTGCTGAAACGCCGTTTTCTGACATTTCAGGCTCTAACTTCAAAAATCATACAAAACACTTCTAACACCTTCAGATATGTTTCTCTGTGTTGCAAAATAGGTTTTATTCATGCACAGACTGGAATTTTAATTTCTGACCGAGTTTCAGCTTGCATTGCCAGAACCAAGTTTGTTATGTGCTGAAACGCTGTTTTCTGACATTTCAGGCTCTAACTTCAAAAATCATGCAAAACACTTCTAACACCTTCAGATATGTTTCTGTGTGTTTCAAAATACGTTTCATTCATGCACAGACTGGAATTTTAATTTTGGACTGAGTTTCAGCTTGCATTGCCAGAACCAAGTTTGTTATGTGCTGAAACGCTGTTTTCTGACATTTCAGGTTCTAACTTCAAAAATCATGCAAAACACTTCTAACACCTTCAGATATGTTTCTGTGTGTTTCAAAATACGTTTCATTCATGCACAGACTGCAATTTTAATTTTGGACTGAGTTTCAGCTTGCATTGCCAGAACCAAGTTTGTTATGTGCTAAAACGCTGTTTTCTGACATTTCAGGCTCTAACTTCAAAAATCATGCAAAACACTTCTAACACCTTCAGATATGTTTCTCTGTGTTGCAAAATAGGTTTTATTCATGCACAGACTGCAATTTTATTTTCTGACCGAGTTTCAGCTTGCATTGCCAGAACAAAGTTTGTTATGTGCTGAAACGCTGTTTTCTGACATTTAAGGCTCTAACTTCAAAAATCATGCAAAACACTTCTAACACCTTCAGATATGTTTCTGTGTGTTTCAAAATACGTTTCATTCATGCACAGACTGCAATTTTAATTTTGGACTGAGTTTCAGCTTGCATTGCCAGAATCAAGTTTGTTATGTGCTGAAACGCTGTTTTCTGACATTTCAGGCTCTAACTTCAAAAATCATGCAAAACACTTCTAACACCTTCAGATATGTTTCTCTGTGTTGCAAAATAGGTTTTATTCATGCACAGATTGCAATTTTAATTTCTGACCGATTTTCAGCTTGCATTGCCAGAACCAAGTTTGTTATGTGCTGAAACGCTGTTTTCTGACATTTCAGGCTCTAACTTCAAAAATCATGCAAAACACTTCTAACACCTTCAGATATGTTTCTCTGTGTTGCAAAATAGGTTTTATTCATGCACAGACTGCAATTTTAATTTTGGACCGAGTTTCAGCTTGCATTGCCAGAACCAAGTTTGTTATGTGCTGAAACGCTGTTTTCTGACATTTCAGGCTCTAACTTCAAAAATCATGCAAAACACTTCTAACACCTTCAGATATGTTTCTCTGTGTTGCAAAATAGGTTTTATTCATGCACAGACTGCAATTTTAATTTTGGACCGAGTTTCAGCTTGCATTGCCTGAACAAAGTTTGTTATGTGCTGAAACGCCGTTTTCTGACATTTCAGGCTCTAACTTCAAAAATCATGCAAAACTCTTCTAACACCTTCAGATATGTTTCTCTGTGTTGCAAAATAGGTTTTATTCATGCACAGACTGGAATTTTAATTTTGGGCCAAGTTTCAGCTTGCATTGCCTGAACCAAGTTTGTTAGGTGCTGAAACGCCGTTTTCTGACATTTCAGGCTCTAACTTCAAAAATCATGCAAAACACTTCTAACACCTTCAGATATGTTTCTCTGTGTTGCAAAATAGGTTTTATTCATGCACAGACTGCAATTTTAATTTCTGACCGAGTTTCAGCTTGCATTGCCAGAACCAAGTTTGTTATGTGCTGAAACGCTGTTTTCTGACATTTCAGGCTCTAACTTCAAAAATCATGCAAAACACTTCTAACACCTTCAGATATGTTTCTGTGTGTTTCAAAATACGTTTCTTTCATGCACAGACTGCAATTTTAAATTTGGACTGAGTTTCAGCTTGCATTGCCAGAACCAAGTTTGTTATGTGCTGAAACGCTGTTTTCTGACATTTCAGGCTCTAACTTCAAAAATCATGCAAAACACTTCTAACACCTTCAGATATGTTTCTCTGTGTTGCAAAATAGGTTTTATTCATGCACAGATTGCAATTTTAATTTCTGACCGATTTTCAGCTTGCATTGCCAGAACCAAGTTTGTTATGTGCTGAAACGCTGTTTTCTGACATTTCAGGCTCTAACTTCAAAAATCATGCAAAACACTTCTAACACCTTCAGATATGTTTCTCTGTGTTGCAAAATAGGTTTTATTCATGCACAGACTGCAATTTTAATTTCTGACCGAGTTTCAGCTTGCATTGCCAGAACAAAGTTTGTTATGTGCTGAAACGCTGTTTTCTGACATTTCAGGCTCTAACTCCAAAAATCATGCAAAACACTTCTAACACCTTCAGATATGTTTCTCTGTGTTGCAAAATAGGTTTTATTCATGCACAGACTGGAATTTTAATTTCTGACCGAGTTTCAGCTTGCATTGCCAGAACCAAGTTTGTTAGGTGCTGAAACGCTGTTTTCTGACATTTCAGGCTCTAACTTCAAAAATCATGCAAAACACTTCTAACACCTTCAGATATGTTTCTCTGTGTTGCAAAATAGGTTTTATTCATGCACAGACTGGAATTTTAATTTTGGGCCAAGTTTCAGCTTGCATTGCCTGAACCAAGTTTGTTACGTGCTGAAACGCCGTTTTCTGACATTTCAGGCTCTAACTTCAAAAATCATGCAAAACACTTCTAACACCTTCAGATATGTTTCTCTGTGTTGCAAAATAGGTTTTATTCATGCACAGACTGCAATTTTAATTTCTGACCGAGTTTCAGCTTGCATTGCCAGAACCAAGTTTGTTATGTGCTGAAACGCTGTTTTCTGACATTTCAGGCTCTAACTTCAAAAATCATGCAAAACACTTCTAACACCTTCAGATATGTTTCTGTGTGTTTCAAAATACGTTTCATTCATGCACAGACTGCAATTTTCATTTTGGACTGAGTTTCAGCTTGCATTGCCAGAACCAAGTTTGTTATGTGCTGAAACGCTGTTTTCTGACATTTCAGGCTCTAACTTCAAAAATCATGCAAAACACTTCTAACACCTTCAGATATGTTTCTCTGTGTTGCAAAATAGGTTTTATTCATGCACAGATTGCAATTTTAATTTCTGACCGATTTTCAGCTTGCATTGCCAGAACCAAGTTTGTTATGTGCTGAAACGCTGTTTTCTGACATTTCAGGCTCTAACTTCAAAAATCATGCAAAACACTTCTAACACCTTCAGATATGTTTCTGTGTGTTGCAAAATACGTTTCATTCATGCACAGACTGGAATTTTAATTTTGGGCCAAGTTTCAGCTTGCATTGCCTGAACCAAGTTTGTTAGGTGCTGAAACGCCGTTTTCTGACATTTCAGGCTCTAACTTCAAAAATCATGTAAAACACTTCTAACACCTTCAGATATGTTTCTCTGTGTTGCAAAATAGGTTTTATTCATGCACAGACTGCAATTTTAATTTTGGACCGAGTTTCAGCTTGCATTGCCTGAACCAAGTTTGTTATGTGCTGAAACGCCGTTTTCTGACATTTCAGGCTCTAACTTCAAAAATCATGCAAAACACTTCTAACACCTTCAGATATGTTTCTCTGTGTTGCAAAATAGGTTTTATTCATGCACAGACTGGAATTTTATTTTTGGGCCAAGTTTCAGCTTGCATTGCCTGAACCAAGTTTGTTAGGTGCTGAAACGCCGTTTTCTGACATTTCAGGCTCTAACTTCAAAAATCATGCAAAACACTTCTAACACCTTCAGATATGTTTCTCTGTGTTGCAAAATAGGTTTTATTCATGCACAGACTGGAATTTTAATTTCTGACCGAGTTTCAGCTTGCATTGCCAGAACCAAGTTTGTTATGTGCTGAAACGCTGTTTTCTGACATTTCAGGCTCTAACTTCAAAAATCATGCAAAACACTTCTAACACCTTCAGATATGTTTCTGTGTGTTTCAAAATACGTTTCATTCATGCACAGACTGGAATTTTAATTTTGGACTGAGTTTCAGCTTGCATTGCCAGAACCAAGTTTGTTATGTGCTGAAACGCTGTTTTCTGACATTTCAGGTTCTAACTTCAAAAATCATGCAAAACACTTCTAACACCTTCAGATATGTTTCTCTGTGTTGCAAAATAGGTTTTATTCATGCACAGATTGCAATTTTAATTTCTGACCGATTTTCAGCTTGCATTGCCAGAACCAAGTTTGTTATGTGCTGAAACGCTGTTTTCTGACATTTCAGGCTCTAACTTCAAAAATCATGCAAAACACTTCTAACACCTTCAGATATGTTTCTCTGTGTTGCAAAATAGGTTTTATTCATGCACAGACTGCAATTTTAATTTTGGACCGAGTTTCAGCTTGCATTGCCAGAACCAAGTTTGTTATGTGCTGAAACGCTGTTTTCTGACATTTCAGGCTCTAACTTCAAAAATCATGCAAAACACTTCTAACACCTTCAGATATGTTTCTCTGTGTTGCAAAATAGGTTTTATTCATGCACAGACTGCAATTTTAATTTTGGACCGAGTTTCAGCTTGCATTGCCTGAACAAAGTTTGTTATGTGCTGAAACGCCGTTTTCTGACATTTCAGGCTCTAACTTCAAAAATCATGCAAAACACTTCTAACACCTTCAGATATGTTTCTCTGTGTTGCAAAATAGGTTTTATTCATGCACAGACTGGAATTTTAATTTTGGGCCAAGTTTCAGCTTGCATTGCCTGAACCAAGTTTGTTAGGTGCTGAAACGCCGTTTTCTGACATTTCAGGCTCTAACTTCAAAAATCATGCAAAACACTTCTAACACCTTCAGATATGTTTCTCTGTGTTGCAAAATAGGTTTTATTCATGCACAGACTGGAATTTTAATTTCTGACCGAGTTTCAGCTTGCATTGCCAGAACCAAGTTTGTTATGTGCTGAAACGCTGTTTTCTGACATTTCAGGCTCTAACTTCAAAAATCATGCAAAACACTTCTAACACCTTCAGATATGTTTCTGTGTGTTTCAAAATACGTTTCTTTCATGCACAGACTGCAATTTTAATTTTGGACTGAGTTTCAGCTTGCATTGCCAGAACCAAGTTTGTTATGTGCTGAAACGCTGTTTTCTGACATTTCAGGCTCTAACTTCAAAAATCATGCAAAACACTTCTAACACCTTCAGATATGTTTCTCTGTGTTGCAAAATAGGTTTTATTCATGCACAGATTGCAATTTTAATTTCTGACCGATTTTCAGCTTGCATTGCCAGAACCAAGTTTGTTATGTGCTGAAACGCTGTTTTCTGACATTTCAGGCTCTAACTTCAAAAATCATGCAAAACACTTCTAACACCTTCAGATATGTTTCTCTGTGTTGCAAAATAGGTTTTATTCATGCACAGACTGCAATTTTAATTTCTGACCGAGTTTCAGCTTGCATTGCCAGAACAAAGTTTGTTATGTGCTGAAACGCTGTTTTCTGACATTTCAGGCTCTAACTCCAAAAATCATGCAAAACACTTCTAACACCTTCAGATATGTTTCTCTGTGTTGCAAAATAGGTTTTATTCATGCACAGACTGGAATTTTAATTTCTGACCGAGTTTCAGCTTGCATTGCCAGAACCAAGTTTGTTAGGTGCTGAAACGCTGTTTTCTGACATTTCAGGCTCTAACTTCAAAAATCATGCAAAACACTTCTAACACCTTCAGATATGTTTCTGTGTGTTTCAAAATACGTTTCATTCATGCACAGACTGCAATTTTAATTTTGGACCGAGTTTCAGCTTGCATTGCCTGAACCAAGTTTGTTATGTGCTGAAACGCCGTTTTCTGACATTTCAGGCTCTAACTTCAAAAATCATGCAAAACACTTCTAACACCTTCAGATATGTTTCTCTGTGTTGCAAAATAGGTTTTATTCATGCACAGACTGGAATTTTAATTTTGGGCCAAGTTTCAGCTTGCATTGCCTGAACCAAGTTTGTTAGGTGCTGAAACGCCGTTTTCTGACATTTCAGGCTCTAACTTCAAAAATCATGCAAAACACTTCTAACACCTTCAGATATGTTTCTCTGTGTTGCAAAATAGGTTTTATTCATGCACAGACTGGAATTTTAATTTTGGGCCAAGTTTCAGCTTGCATTGCCTGAACCAAGTTTGTTAGGTGCTGAAACGCCGTTTTCTGACATTTCAGGCTCTAACTTCAAAAATCATGCAAAACACTTCTAACACCTTCAGATATGTTTCTCTGTGTTGCAAAATAGGTTTTATTCATGCACAGACTGCAATTTTAATTTCTGACCGAGTTTCAGCTTGCATTGCCAGAACCAAGTTTGTTATGTGCTGAAACGCTGTTTTCTGACATTTCAGGCTCTAACTTCAAAAATCATGCAAAACACTTCTAACACCTTCAGATATGTTTCTGTGTGTTTCAAAATACGTTTCATTCATGCACAGACTGCAATTATAATTTTGGACTGAGTTTCAGCTTGCATTGCCAGAACCAAGTTTGTTATGTGCTGAAACGCTGTTTTCTGACATTTCAGGCTCTAACTTCAAAAATCATGCAAAACACTTCTAACACCTTCAGATATGTTTCTCTGTGTTGCAAAATAGGTTTTATTCATGCACAGACTGCAATTTTAATTTCTGACCGAGTTTCAGCTTGCATTGCCAGAACCAAGTTTGTTATGTGCTGAAACGCTGTTTTCTGACATTTCAGGCTCTAACTTCAAAAATCATGCAAAACACTTCTAACACCTTCAGATATGTTTCTCTGTGTTGCAAAATAGGTTTTATTCATGCACAGACTGGAATTTTAATTTTGGGCCAAGTTTCAGCTTGCATTGCCTGAACCAAGTTTGTTATGTGCTGAAACGCCGTTTTCTGACATTTCAGGCTCTAACTTCAAAAATCATGCAAAACACTTCTAACACCTTCAGATATGTTTCTCTGTGTTGCAAAATAGGTTTTATTCATGCACAGACTGGAATTTTAATTTTGGGCCAAGTTTCAGCTTGCATTGCCTGAACCAAGTTTGTTAGGTGCTGAAACGCCGTTTTCTGACATTTCAGGCTCTAACTTCAAAAATCATGCAAAACACTTCTAACACCTTCAGATATGTTTCTCTGTGTTGCAAAATAGGTTTTATTCATGCACAGACTGCAATTTTAATTTCTGACCGAGTTTCAGCTTGCATTGCCAGAACAAAGTTTGTTAGGTGCTGAAACGCCGTTTTCTGACATTTCAGGCTCTAACTTCAAAAATCATGCAAAACACTTCTAACACCTTCAGATATGTTTCTCTGTGTTGCAAAATAGGTTTTATTCATGCACAGACTGGAATTTTAATTTCTGACCGAGTTTCAGCTTGCATTGCCAGAACCAAGTTTGTTATGTGCTGAAACGCTGTTTTCTGACATTTCAGGCTCTAACTTCAAAAATCATGCAAAACACTTCTAACACCTTCAGATATGTTTCTGTGTGTTTCAAAATACGTTTCATTCATGCACAGACTGGAATTTTAATTTTGGACTGAGTTTCAGCTTGCATTGCCAGAACCAAGTTTGTTATGTGCTGAAACGCTGTTTTCTGACATTTCAGGCTCTAACTTCAAAAATCATGCAAAACACTTCTAACACCTTCAGATATGTTTCTCTGTGTTGCAAAATAGGTTTTATTCATGCACAGACTGGAATTTTAATTTTGGGCCAAGTTTCAGCTTGCATTGCCTGAACCAAGTTTGTTACGTGCTGAAACGCCGTTTTCTGACATTTCAGGCTCTAACTTCAAAAATCATGCAAAACACTTCTAACACCTTCAGATATGTTTCTCTGTGTTGCAAAATAGGTTTTATTCATGCACAGACTGGAATTTTAATTTTGGGCCAAGTTTCAGCTTGCATTGCCTGAACCAAGTTTGTTATGTGCTGAAACGCCGTTTTCTGACATTTCAGGCTCTAACTTCAAAAATCATGCAAAACACTTCTAACACCTTCAGATATGTTTCTCTGTGTTGCAAAATAGGTTTTATTCATGCACAGACTGGAATTTTAATTTTGGGCCAAGTTTCAGCTTGCATTGCCTGAACCAAGTTTGTTAGGTGCTGAAACGCCGTTTTCTGACATTTCAGGCTCTAACTTCAAAAATCATGCAAAACACTTCTAACACCTTCAGATATGTTTCTCTGTGTTGCAAAATAGGTTTTATTCATGCACAGACTGCAATTTTAATTTCTGACCGAGTTTCAGCTTGCATTGCCAGAACAAAGTTTGTTAGGTGCTGAAACGCCGTTTTCTGACATTTCAGGCTCTAACTTCAAAAATCATGCAAAACACTTCTAACACCTTCAGATATGTTTCTCTGTGTTGCAAAATAGGTTTTATTCATGCACAGACTGGAATTTTAATTTCTGACCGAGTTTCAGCTTGCATTGCCAGAACCAAGTTTGTTATGTGCTGAAACGCTGTTTTCTGACATTTCAGGCTCTAACTTCAAAAATCATGCAAAACACTTCTAACACCTTCAGATATGTTTCTCTGTGTTGCAAAATAGGTTTTATTCATGCACAGACTGCAATTTTAATTTCTGACCGAGTTTCAGCTTGCATTGCCAGAACCAAGTTTGTTATGTGCTGAAACGCTGTTTTCTGACATTTCAGGCTCTAACTTCAAAAATCATGCAAAACACTTCTAACACCTTCAGATATGTTTCTGTGTGTTTCAAAATACGTTTCATTCATGCACAGACTGGAATTTTAATTTTGGACTGAGTTTCAGCTTGCATTGCCAGAACCAAGTTTGTTATGTGCTGAAACGCTGTTTTCTGACATTTCAGGCTCTAACTTAAAAAATCATGCAAAACGCTTCTAACACCTTCAGATATGTTTCTCTGTGTTGCAAAATAGGTTTTATTCATGCACAGACTGGAATTTTAATTTTGGGCCAAGTTTCAGCTTGCATTGCCTGAACCAAGTTTGTTACGTGCTGAAACGCCGTTTTCTGACATTTCAGGCTCTAACTTCAAAAATCATGCAAAACACTTCTAACACCTTCAGATATGTTTCTCTGTGTTGCAAAATAGGTTTTATTCATGCACAGACTGCAATTTTAATTTCTGACCGAGTTTCAGCTTGCATTGCCAGAACCAAGTTTGTTATGTGCTGAAACGCTGTTTTCTGACATTTCAGGCTCTAACTTCAAAAATCATGCAAAACACTTCTAACACCTTCAGATATGTTTCTGTGTGTTTCAAAATACGTTTCATTCATGCACAGACTGCAATTTTCATTTTGGACTGAGTTTCAGCTTGCATTGCCAGAACCAAGTTTGTTATGTGCTGAAACGCTGTTTTCTGACATTTCAGGCTCTAACTTCAAAAATCATGCAAAACACTTCTAACACCTTCAGATATGTTTCTCTGTGTTGCAAAATAGGTTTTATTCATGCACAGATTGCAATTTTAATTTCTGACCGATTTTCAGCTTGCATTGCCAGAACCAAGTTTGTTATGTGCTGAAACGCTGTTTTCTGACATTTCAGGCTCTAACTTCAAAAATCATGCAAAACACTTCTAACACCTTCAGATATGTTTCTGTGTGTTGCAAAATACGTTTCATTCATGCACAGACTGGAATTTTAATTTTGGGCCAAGTTTCAGCTTGCATTGCCTGAACCAAGTTTGTTAGGTGCTGAAACGCCGTTTTCTGACATTTCAGGCTCTAACTTCAAAAATCATGTAAAACACTTCTAACACCTTCAGATATGTTTCTCTGTGTTGCAAAATAGGTTTTATTCATGCACAGACTGCAATTTTAATTTTGGACCGAGTTTCAGCTTGCATTGCCTGAACCAAGTTTGTTATGTGCTGAAACGCCGTTTTCTGACATTTCAGGCTCTAACTTCAAAAATCATGCAAAACACTTCTAACACCTTCAGATATGTTTCTCTGTGTTGCAAAATAGGTTTTATTCATGCACAGACTGGAATTTTATTTTTGGGCCAAGTTTCAGCTTGCATTGCCTGAACCAAGTTTGTTAGGTGCTGAAACGCCGTGTTCTGACATTTCAGGCTCTAACTTCAAAAATCATACAAAACACTTCTAACACCTTCAGATATGTTTCTCTGTGTTGCAAAATAGGTTTTATTCATGCACAGACTGGAATTTTAATTTCTGACCGAGTTTCAGCTTGCATTGCCAGAACCAAGTTTGTTATGTGCTGAAACGCTGTTTTCTGACATTTCAGGCTCTAACTTCAAAAATCATGCAAAACACTTCTAACACCTTCAGATATGTTTCTGTGTGTTTCAAAATACGTTTCATTCATGCACAGACTGGAATTTTAATTTTGGACTGAGTTTCAGCTTGCATTGCCAGAACCAAGTTTGTTATGTGCTGAAACGCTGTTTTCTGACATTTCAGGTTCTAACTTCAAAAATCATGCAAAACACTTCTAACACCTTCAGATATGTTTCTGTGTGTTTCAAAATACGTTTCATTCATGCACAGACTGCAATTTTAATTTTGGACTGAGTTTCAGCTTGCATTGCCAGAACCAAGTTTGTTATGTGCTGAAACGCTGTTTTCTGACATTTCAGGCTCTAACTTCAAAAATCATGCAAAACACTTCTAACACCTTCAGATATGTTTCTCTGTGTTGCAAAATAGGTTTTATTCATGCACAGACTGCAATTTTATTTTCTGACCGAGTTTCAGCTTGCATTGCCAGAACAAAGTTTGTTATGTGCTGAAACGCTGTTTTCTGACATTTAAGGCTCTAACTTCAAAAATCATGCAAAACACTTCTAACACCTTCAGATATGTTTCTGTGTGTTTCAAAATACGTTTCATTCATGCACAGACTGCAATTTTAATTTTGGACTGAGTTTCAGCTTGCATTGCCAGAATCAAGTTTGTTATGTGCTGAAACGCTGTTTTCTGACATTTCAGGCTCTAACTTCAAAAATCATGCAAAACACTTCTAACACCTTCAGATATGTTTCTCTGTGTTGCAAAATAGGTTTTATTCATGCACAGATTGCAATTTTAATTTCTGACCGATTTTCAGCTTGCATTGCCAGAACCAAGTTTGTTATGTGCTGAAACGCTGTTTTCTGACATTTCAGGCTCTAACTTCAAAAATCATGCAAAACACTTCTAACACCTTCAGATATGTTTCTCTGTGTTGCAAAATAGGTTTTATTCATGCACAGACTGCAATTTTAATTTTGGACCGAGTTTCAGCTTGCATTGCCAGAACCAAGTTTGTTATGTGCTGAAACGCTGTTTTCTGACATTTCAGGCTCTAACTTCAAAAATCATGCAAAACACTTCTAACACCTTCAGATATGTTTCTCTGTGTTGCAAAATAGGTTTTATTCATGCACAGACTGCAATTTTAATTTTGGACCGAGTTTCAGCTTGCATTGCCTGAACAAAGTTTGTTATGTGCTGAAACGCCGTTTTCTGACATTTCAGGCTCTAACTTCAAAAATCATGCAAAACACTTCTAACACCTTCAGATATGTTTCTCTGTGTTGCAAAATAGGTTTTATTCATGCACAGACTGGAATTTTAATTTTGGGCCAAGTTTCAGCTTGCATTGCCTGAACCAAGTTTGTTAGGTGCTGAAACGCCGTTTTCTGACATTTCAGGCTCTAACTTCAAAAATCATGCAAAACACTTCTAACACCTTCAGATATGTTTCTCTGTGTTGCAAAATAGGTTTTATTCATGCACAGACTGCAATTTTAATTTCTGACCGAGTTTCAGCTTGCATTGCCAGAACCAAGTTTGTTATGTGCTGAAACGCTGTTTTCTGACATTTCAGGCTCTAACTTCAAAAATCATGCAAAACACTTCTAACACCTTCAGATATGTTTCTGTGTGTTTCAAAATACGTTTCTTTCATGCACAGACTGCAATTTTAATTTTGGACTGAGTTTCAGCTTGCATTGCCAGAACCAAGTTTGTTATGTGCTGAAACGCTGTTTTCTGACATTTCAGGCTCTAACTTCAAAAATCATGCAAAACACTTCTAACACCTTCAGATATGTTTCTCTGTGTTGCAAAATAGGTTTTATTCATGCACAGATTGCAATTTTAATTTCTGACCGATTTTCAGCTTGCATTGCCAGAACCAAGTTTGTTATGTGCTGAAACGCTGTTTTCTGACATTTCAGGCTCTAACTTCAAAAATCATGCAAAACACTTCTAACACCTTCAGATATGTTTCTGTGTGTTGCAAAATACGTTTCATTCATGCACAGACTGGAATTTTAATTTTGGGCCAAGTTTCAGCTTGCATTGCCTGAACCAAGTTTGTTAGGTGCTGAAACGCCGTTTTCTGACATTTCAGGCTCTAACTTCAAAAATCATGTAAAACACTTCTAACACCTTCAGATATGTTTCTCTGTGTTGCAAAATAGGTTTTATTCATGCACAGACTGCAATTTTAATTTTGGACCGAGTTTCAGCTTGCATTGCCTGAACCAAGTTTGTTATGTGCTGAAACGCCGTTTTCTGACATTTCAGGCTCTAACTTCAAAAATCATGCAAAACACTTCTAACACCTTCAGATATGTTTCTCTGTGTTGCAAAATAGGTTTTATTCATGCACAGACTGGAATTTTATTTTTGGGCCAAGTTTCAGCTTGCATTGCCTGAACCAAGTTTGTTAGGTGCTGAAACGCCGTTTTCTGACATTTCAGGCTCTAACTTCAAAAATCATGCAAAACACTTCTAACACCTTCAGATATGTTTCTCTGTGTTGCAAAATAGGTTTTATTCATGCACAGACTGGAATTTTAATTTCTGACCGAGTTTCAGCTTGCATTGCCAGAACCAAGTTTGTTATGTGCTGAAACGCTGTTTTCTGACATTTCAGGCTCTAACTTCAAAAATCATGCAAAACACTTCTAACACCTTCAGATATGTTTCTGTGTGTTTCAAAATACGTTTCATTCATGCACAGACTGGAATTTTAATTTTGGACTGAGTTTCAGCTTGCATTGCCAGAACCAAGTTTGTTATGTGCTGAAACGCTGTTTTCTGACATTTCAGGTTCTAACTTCAAAAATCATGCAAAACACTTCTAACACCTTCAGATATGTTTCTCTGTGTTGCAAAATAGGTTTTATTCATGCACAGATTGCAATTTTAATTTCTGACCGATTTTCAGCTTGCATTGCCAGAACCAAGTTTGTTATGTGCTGAAACGCTGTTTTCTGACATTTCAGGCTCTAACTTCAAAAATCATGCAAAACACTTCTAACACCTTCAGATATGTTTCTCTGTGTTGCAAAATAGGTTTTATTCATGCACAGACTGCAATTTTAATTTTGGACCGAGTTTCAGCTTGCATTGCCAGAACCAAGTTTGTTATGTGCTGAAACGCTGTTTTCTGACATTTCAGGCTCTAACTTCAAAAATCATGCAAAACACTTCTAACACCTTCAGATATGTTTCTCTGTGTTGCAAAATAGGTTTTATTCATGCACAGACTGCAATTTTAATTTTGGACCGAGTTTCAGCTTGCATTGCCTGAACAAAGTTTGTTATGTGCTGAAACGCCGTTTTCTGACATTTCAGGCTCTAACTTCAAAAATCATGCAAAACACTTCTAACACCTTCAGATATGTTTCTCTGTGTTGCAAAATAGGTTTTATTCATGCACAGACTGGAATTTTAATTTTGGGCCAAGTTTCAGCTTGCATTGCCTGAACCAAGTTTGTTAGGTGCTGAAACGCCGTTTTCTGACATTTCAGGCTCTAACTTCAAAAATCATGCAAAACACTTCTAACACCTTCAGATATGTTTCTCTGTGTTGCAAAATAGGTTTTATTCATGCACAGACTGGAATTTTAATTTCTGACCGAGTTTCAGCTTGCATTGCCAGAACCAAGTTTGTTATGTGCTGAAACGCTGTTTTCTGACATTTCAGGCTCTAACTTCAAAAATCATGCAAAACACTTCTAACACCTTCAGATATGTTTCTGTGTGTTTCAAAATACGTTTCTTTCATGCACAGACTGCAATTTTAATTTTGGACTGAGTTTCAGCTTGCATTGCCAGAACCAAGTTTGTTATGTGCTGAAACGCTGTTTTCTGACATTTCAGGCTCTAACTTCAAAAATCATGCAAAACACTTCTAACACCTTCAGATATGTTTCTCTGTGTTGCAAAATAGGTTTTATTCATGCACAGATTGCAATTTTAATTTCTGACCGATTTTCAGCTTGCATTGCCAGAACCAAGTTTGTTATGTGCTGAAACGCTGTTTTCTGACATTTCAGGCTCTAACTTCAAAAATCATGCAAAACACTTCTAACACCTTCAGATATGTTTCTCTGTGTTGCAAAATAGGTTTTATTCATGCACAGACTGCAATTTTAATTTCTGACCGAGTTTCAGCTTGCATTGCCAGAACAAAGTTTGTTATGTGCTGAAACGCTGTTTTCTGACATTTCAGGCTCTAACTCCAAAAATCATGCAAAACACTTCTAACACCTTCAGATATGTTTCTCTGTGTTGCAAAATAGGTTTTATTCATGCACAGACTGGAATTTTAATTTCTGACCGAGTTTCAGCTTGCATTGCCAGAACCAAGTTTGTTAGGTGCTGAAACGCTGTTTTCTGACATTTCAGGCTCTAACTTCAAAAATCATGCAAAACACTTCTAACACCTTCAGATATGTTTCTGTGTGTTTCAAAATACGTTTCATTCATGCACAGACTGCAATTTTAATTTTGGACCGAGTTTCAGCTTGCATTGCCTGAACCAAGTTTGTTATGTGCTGAAACGCCGTTTTCTGACATTTCAGGCTCTAACTTCAAAAATCATGCAAAACACTTCTAACACCTTCAGATATGTTTCTCTGTGTTGCAAAATAGGTTTTATTCATGCACAGACTGGAATTTTAATTTTGGGCCAAGTTTCAGCTTGCATTGCCTGAACCAAGTTTGTTAGGTGCTGAAACGCCGTTTTCTGACATTTCAGGCTCTAACTTCAAAAATCATGCAAAACACTTCTAACACCTTCAGATATGTTTCTCTGTGTTGCAAAATAGGTTTTATTCATGCACAGACTGGAATTTTAATTTTGGGCCAAGTTTCAGCTTGCATTGCCTGAACCAAGTTTGTTAGGTGCTGAAACGCCGTTTTCTGACATTTCAGGCTCTAACTTCAAAAATCATGCAAAACACTTCTAACACCTTCAGATATGTTTCTCTGTGTTGCAAAATAGGTTTTATTCATGCACAGACTGCAATTTTAATTTCTGACCGAGTTTCAGCTTGCATTGCCAGAACCAAGTTTGTTATGTGCTGAAACGCTGTTTTCTGACATTTCAGGCTCTAACTTCAAAAATCATGCAAAACACTTCTAACACCTTCAGATATGTTTCTGTGTGTTTCAAAATACGTTTCATTCATGCACAGACTGCAATTATAATTTTGGACTGAGTTTCAGCTTGCATTGCCAGAACCAAGTTTGTTATGTGCTGAAACGCTGTTTTCTGACATTTCAGGCTCTAACTTCAAAAATCATGCAAAACACTTCTAACACCTTCAGATATGTTTCTCTGTGTTGCAAAATAGGTTTTATTCATGCACAGACTGCAATTTTAATTTCTGACCGAGTTTCAGCTTGCATTGCCAGAACCAAGTTTGTTATGTGCTGAAACGCTGTTTTCTGACATTTCAGGCTCTAACTTCAAAAATCATGCAAAACACTTCTAACACCTTCAGATATGTTTCTCTGTGTTGCAAAATAGGTTTTATTCATGCACAGACTGGAATTTTAATTTTGGGCCAAGTTTCAGCTTGCATTGCCTGAACCAAGTTTGTTATGTGCTGAAACGCCGTTTTCTGACATTTCAGGCTCTAACTTCAAAAATCATGCAAAACACTTCTAACACCTTCAGATATGTTTCTCTGTGTTGCAAAATAGGTTTTATTCATGCACAGACTGGAATTTTAATTTTGGGCCAAGTTTCAGCTTGCATTGCCTGAACCAAGTTTGTTAGGTGCTGAAACGCCGTTTTCTGACATTTCAGGCTCTAACTTCAAAAATCATGCAAAACACTTCTAACACCTTCAGATATGTTTCTCTGTGTTGCAAAATAGGTTTTATTCATGCACAGACTGCAATTTTAATTTCTGACCGAGTTTCAGCTTGCATTGCCAGAACAAAGTTTGTTAGGTGCTGAAACGCCGTTTTCTGACATTTCAGGCTCTAACTTCAAAAATCATGCAAAACACTTCTAACACCTTCAGATATGTTTCTCTGTGTTGCAAAATAGGTTTTATTCATGCACAGACTGGAATTTTAATTTCTGACCGAGTTTCAGCTTGCATTGCCAGAACCAAGTTTGTTATGTGCTGAAACGCTGTTTTCTGACATTTCAGGCTCTAACTTCAAAAATCATGCAAAACACTTCTAACACCTTCAGATATGTTTCTGTGTGTTTCAAAATACGTTTCATTCATGCACAGACTGGAATTTTAATTTTGGACTGAGTTTCAGCTTGCATTGCCAGAACCAAGTTTGTTATGTGCTGAAACGCTGTTTTCTGACATTTCAGGCTCTAACTTCAAAAATCATGCAAAACACTTCTAACACCTTCAGATATGTTTCTCTGTGTTGCAAAATAGGTTTTATTCATGCACAGACTGGAATTTTAATTTTGGGCCAAGTTTCAGCTTGCATTGCCTGAACCAAGTTTGTTACGTGCTGAAACGCCGTTTTCTGACATTTCAGGCTCTAACTTCAAAAATCATGCAAAACACTTCTAACACCTTCAGATATGTTTCTCTGTGTTGCAAAATAGGTTTTATTCATGCACAGACTGGAATTTTAATTTTGGGCCAAGTTTCAGCTTGCATTGCCTGAACCAAGTTTGTTATGTGCTGAAACGCCGTTTTCTGACATTTCAGGCTCTAACTTCAAAAATCATGCAAAACACTTCTAACACCTTCAGATATGTTTCTCTGTGTTGCAAAATAGGTTTTATTCATGCACAGACTGGAATTTTAATTTTGGGCCAAGTTTCAGCTTGCATTGCCTGAACCAAGTTTGTTAGGTGCTGAAACGCCGTTTTCTGACATTTCAGGCTCTAACTTCAAAAATCATGCAAAACACTTCTAACACCTTCAGATATGTTTCTCTGTGTTGCAAAATAGGTTTTATTCATGCACAGACTGCAATTTTAATTTCTGACCGAGTTTCAGCTTGCATTGCCAGAACAAAGTTTGTTAGGTGCTGAAACGCCGTTTTCTGACATTTCAGGCTCTAACTTCAAAAATCATGCAAAACACTTCTAACACCTTCAGATATGTTTCTCTGTGTTGCAAAATAGGTTTTATTCATGCACAGACTGGAATTTTAATTTCTGACCGAGTTTCAGCTTGCATTGCCAGAACCAAGTTTGTTATGTGCTGAAACGCTGTTTTCTGACATTTCAGGCTCTAACTTCAAAAATCATGCAAAACACTTCTAACACCTTCAGATATGTTTCTCTGTGTTGCAAAATAGGTTTTATTCATGCACAGACTGCAATTTTAATTTCTGACCGAGTTTCAGCTTGCATTGCCAGAACCAAGTTTGTTATGTGCTGAAACGCTGTTTTCTGACATTTCAGGCTCTAACTTCAAAAATCATGCAAAACACTTCTAACACCTTCAGATATGTTTCTGTGTGTTTCAAAATAGGTTTTATTCATGCACCGACTGGAATTTTAATTTTGGGCCAAGTTTCAGCTTGCATTGCCTGAACCAAGTTTGTTACGTGCTGAAACGCCGTTTTCTGACATTTCAGGCTCTAACTTCAAAAATCATGCAAAACACTTCTAACACCTTCAGATATGTTTCTCTGTGTTGCAAATAGGTTTTATTCATGCACAGACTGCAATTTTAATTTCTGACCGAGTTTCAGCTTGCATTGCCAGAACCAAGTTTGTTATGTGCTGAAACGCTGTTTTCTGACATTTCAGGCTCTAACTTCAAAAATCATGCAAAACACTTCTAACACCTTCAGATATGTTTCTGTGTGTTTCAAAAATACGTTTCATTCATGCACAGACTGCAATTTTCATTTTGGACTGAGTTTCAGCTTGCATTGCCAGAACCAAGTTTGTTATGTGCTGAAACGCTGTTTTCTGACATTTCAGGCTCTAACTTCAAAATCATGCAAAACACTTCTAACACCTTCAGATATGTTTCTCTGTGTTGCAAAATAGGTTTATTCATGCACAGATTGCAATTTTAATTTCTGACCGATTTTCAGCTTGCATTGCCAGAACCAAGTTTGTTATGTGCTGAAACGCTGTTTTCTGACATTTCAGGCTCTAACTTCAAAAATCATGCAAACACTTCTAACACCTTCAGATATGTTTCTGTGTGTTGCAAAATACGTTTCATTCATGCACAGACTGGAATTTTAATTTTGGGCCAAGTTTCAGCTTGCATTGCCTGAACCAAGTTTGTTAGGTGCTGAAACGCCGTTTTCTGACATTTCAGGCTCTAACTTCAAAAATCATGTAAAACACTTCTAACACCTTCAGATATGTTTCTCTGTGTTGCAAAATAGGTTTTATTCATGCACAGACTGCAATTTTAATTTTGGACCGAGTTTCAGCTTGCATTGCCTGAACCAAGTTTGTTAATGTGCTGAAACGCCGTTTTCTGACATTTCAGGCTCTAACTTCAAAAATCATGCAAAAACACTT
>NC_133378.1:215245-287798 GCF_049309525.1 Garra rufa | reverse complement strand
AAACTGCACTGCACAAATCTTTAAAAATAATGTCTTTAAAATAATGTAGAAACAACATATTTGTAGCATGTCCTCTCCACGTTACACTACCTGGCTGTAACGCCGTTCACAACAAATGCAAAAGATGTTTAAAACAACAACTTTTTAAAAAATACTAGAAGAGAGTATGCACTGTGCAAACAACTTTAATGGAGAACAGCAAGCAAAACAAAACAAGAACAACAACGACAAAACAGTTGAAGTTCTCAAAGCTGGTTGGGGTGTGGAGTCTCGGTCAAAAAATGTTGGAACTCCCTGGCAGGCTCCCATGTGTCATCCCAAGTTTTGCCACTGTAAAATATCAAAAGTGCACATATATCATTAGAAGACAGGACAAAAATCAAGATCATTGACACTAGTGGATTAGCTAGAAAGGGCTTTGACTTGCAGAATGCTGACTACGTTTTAAAATTTCAGCATGTTTTCATGTTTTATTACAAGTAGACCTGGCAGTTCTACAGACTCAGGGATCAGGAGTGACTGCATCTTGCTTCCACTGCCATTCATCATTGTTCTCCTCTTCTTCATATTCAGTACTGCTCTTATTTTCTCACTTCCCTAATCTTCCTAATGCATTTTATCACCACTACTGTCACTGTTTCCATCTTCATTGCTCAAAAATATGATGCAAATCACATGTAGAACAGCATTCTCCATCCAAGTTTAGTGTTTCAGATGCTGACAAATTATTTTATGCATGCATGATTCCCCTATTAAAAAAGTAATAGACTTAAAATGCATTTATTTTACACTAAGTATAGTTCAAATCTATTAACATATTTACTGACATATCGCTCAAAACTTACTGATATAAAAAAATAATTACATTTTACATGGAATACTACTTGTGGACAAAGCACATTTATTAATATTAATCAAAAATTTAATGTTTAATGTCACTATTGATGAGAATTGTATGATAATGATTAAAGTGTACACAACATTTACTTGCAATAGTTGCACTTTAGCACAGTCAAATATATCCAAGTATATCTTTAGTTGGACTTCAGTACTACTTCTGCATTAAGTATTAAGCATTAAATTGTTCCAATTTAATAGGCTTCAAATATACCAGGTTGGTATACTAAAAGTACAATTACAGAGTATATTTTATTAAGTAAATAATAAGTAAATTTATTTGTAGTATACTTAGCATGTAAATAAATATATTGCAAATATATTTTAGCATATTTATTTTTCACTAAGGTCACGTCTACTGTAAAACATTACTGGTAATGTCCATGGTCAATGTCCTGCTCAATAAATAGGCTTTAGCTAGTTGTGTATGTATAGTAGCAGCTTGAGTACTTGACTAGAAATTAAAAATGTTATCACATCAGCTAGCTCCATTTTATTTTTAATACACTGGCTGACTGTCAACTATTTTTAAAATTGTATGAATTAGAAAGCACTGAATTGTCCAGCTTCCACAATCCATTGTGTCCACTTCTAATTCATAAATTCTCGGCTCTTTTTAATAACTAGATATCTAAATTGACACAAGGAGGTAGATCTTTCTCCTATCTGTATCCAAAATAATGGAATATTCTTTAAAGAACTTGATATTTAGTCACACTTTAGTTTTTATTCCAGACAACTGACCATTGCCCATGTCCTAGCAAAACCTTGTATCAGTTTTTTTACAGACTACCTCAGAGGATGATTTCCTGCCAGGATCAATTACATGACTAGGGAGCTTTCTCTTGCCACAGACATCAATAAAATGAACTTCCATGTTGTTCTGAGAATTAAATTGAGTTTAACAGAGTTATCTAATTACATAATTTATGTTGGAAAATAAATGCTGATGTTATATTTGATGTTATATTTGAACATTCAAGGAGTTGGGGGGGAAATAAATAAAGGAGAGATGGCGTTAAGAAGAGCTCGTCCATGTCTGAGGGTTTTACTTTATTAATCTTTTAGTTTACGCAGAATTAAAGCACCGAAATCACCCATACCCTTGTGAAAAAAGTACATTTTGTGTATTTGTATTGTATTTCTAGTTGCAACAGTACATTGCAAATATACTAGCAAAAAGTGTACTAATTTTAAATATAAAAAAGTATATTACCACAATGCTTTTACTTAATTATTATTATTAATAAGTATTATTATTGTAAAAATAAGTCAATAATAATAATTGTAATTTAGTATATTTCCTTAAAAATAATATATTTATGGTTTCAAGCATGCAATTATCTTACACAGGCATATACTTAAAGTGTACTAATTATACTTAAAGTTGTCTCAATTTAGCACATAAAAGTACACTAAATACACTTAAAGTTATGCTTTACTACAACTTAATTACAATTAAAATATATTTAGCACAAAATTAGTATGTCGAAAATAGCACACTTCAAATTAACTAATCATTAATACACTAAAGGTATACTGACAATTAGTATGGCTGCAAGTATACTTAGCATATTTTTTTTCACTAGGGTAAACAAGTAAGCAGAACACTGCTTTCAAGAGACCATTTGAGCATTGCTAACATCATATTGGTCATGGAATAGACTACTTAGCATTGCAATGAAATTAAATAGTTAATAAAACACAACTTACCACACAGCGCAAGACAACCAGTGGACTTTCAATTCTGCTTTTCCCTACACACACACACACAAAGTAATAATTATTTTAGCTGTTTAAGCAATCACTGAATTGTTATCTTTAAAGGCCA
Organism: Garra rufa; assembly: GCF_049309525.1. Classification (NCBI taxonomy): domain Eukaryota; kingdom Metazoa; phylum Chordata; class Actinopteri; order Cypriniformes; family Cyprinidae; genus Garra; species Garra rufa. Next base: position 285,070 of record NC_133378.1, on the reverse strand, counting down.
GAGTCACTGAGACAAACATGCAGCTTAATAAAAGACATTTTACCTCATTCATTCTTTCCCCAGTTATTTTATCGAATAGGAAGATCTTCTGCCTACTACATTTCCGGCAACCTGAATGATTAAAAGACAAGGAAAGTTTATTAAGCAACGAATGTCAAGCTTTGTAGTTGAATCTCCAGTTAATAGTTATCATTTTACTTGTGAGGTGAACTGTGGTCCCACTTTGTCCCTGCTTATTGTCAATCAAGTAAAATATACTGTGCTGGGTTTCCAAAAGCCATCCTAGCTTAAGGGGGTCATCACAAGCCCAATTTTCACAAGTTCATATGATTTTTCTTTAGGGTCTTAATGAAAAGTCTCTAATATACTTTGATTAAAAATTCTCAATAGTAGTGTAAAAAAAAAAAAAAACCTTTTACCTTGTCAAAATCAGCTCTGCAAAATGTCAACTCATTTTACTGCAAGGTCCAAATAATACTTACATTTGCTGTGGGTGAAGCTGTAACAGGAACAATTTGCACAAACATAGACGCAAATGATAGGAGTCGGATATTACTTTTAAAAATTAAACATACCACTGGGTGGATTTTCATCATTGTAGGCTTGTTGTGTTCACAAACTACCAACACACATTAATGTTCAAACAACATGAAAAAGTTGGTTTTGCATCCGATGACCCCTTCAAAATAGTGATTGACATTAACCACAGCCCTTGGACGCTGGCCACTTAAACACAGTTAAACAACTTAACCAACCAAAAACAAAAACAACCAACCAAATAAATCTAATTTACCTGAAGTCAACTTTAATAGTGTGGATTAAGGTTTACCACTGAAAAAAAAAACTTACTTTTTCTTCTCTTCTTCACATATGGCCCCTCCTGACTCAAGGACTGGGAGATGGAAGAAGCAGCAGGTGGAGGACAAGACTGTGGAAGGGAGAGATCAGTGGTCATAAGACATAGAGAAGAGACAGAGGTGGCAGAAGGGGCTGGTGTCGTCCTTTTCTTCCTGTGTCGCAAAGACTTAGAACATGGCAGTGGAGGTGAAGGAGGAGAAGAGTATGGAGGAAGAACAACAGTAGAGGAGGAAGGAGAGAGAGAAGTGGGAGAGTGTGGGAAAGAGAGAGGAACCAGGTCGAGTACAAATACAGTCTCGGACTCCTTTGTGAGACTGTCCGACTGCTCCACGGTGAGGCTCTCCGGCTGCTCCACGGTGAGGCTCTCCGGCTGCTCCACAACGGAACCGTTGCACTGCTCCTGACTGGGGCTGTTGTGCTGCTCTGCTATGGGGATGTCATTGTACATATATTTTAAATAATAATTATTATTTTTGAACAAAAATCTTGCTCTTACCCTTAGTCAAGATAAATTCGTAAGCCCTTCGCATCTTCTCCAAAAAATTTCTTGTGACAGGAGTGGGGTGCAGATGGGTTATTATGTCTGCAACTCACTTATTAGATTTTTTTTTTATCTTGTTTTCCTATAAATAAAATGGGCTTGTAACCCACTGCCTCAAGTTTCCGCACCTGAAATGAACAAAAGCAGTTACTACACATTAGTTAAACCCACTGAAATATTAGATACATTAGTACTGTATAAAGCAATTTTATTTTAAGGTCATTTAATGAAGTGCAATGTTAGAAAATGAGCCTTAATCTGTTTTGTAAAGATTATTTGAGAAAAAGCATTACCACATCTTGTATTTTATATGATCAAAGTTCAATTTCAGATAAGGCCAGAGGTACTCTTTCAGTTTCTAACATTGCCAACATGACTGAGTCATTATGTGACAGAGAACACAACTTATTGTTTCTCTTTAACACAATTTAAAGATAAAGATAGAGTCTTCCTTAAATATAAAGGCCACATCACACTGGTACTAGTCTATGATATGTGACAAATATGTGCTTACAGTTACACTTCAAATAACACTTATGAAAAATTAGCTTTTTTTTACTTACTGCAATACGGGCAGAATCAATTATGCGGCCAACATTTCTGCTTTTCATAACAGATTTCCCCCACTCGCTGTCCAGTGACACCACTTTTTCTTTTAATTTTTGTTTATTGGACAGACTTCCAAAGCAGACATAGCAGGTTTTCCTGCTTGCCTGATTGGGAGTCTGGCAAGATGGGCAGGGCCTAAATTTGGGCCTTGTCATAACTTAAACAAAAAAAACTAAAATAATATACAGCAGAAATAAACAAAACAAACAAACAAAAAAAACAGACAGACTAAGACCTATTGAGAGGAACAGAATAATGGACAGATACAGATGTAAAGAGAGAGAGAGAGAGAGAGAGAGAGAGAGAGAGAGAGAGAGAGAGAGAGAGAGAGAGGGACAGCAATCTACAGAGAGACAAGTTAAAAAGACAGACGTGGCTGTGTGTGTGTGTGTGTGTGTGTGTGGGTCGTGTTAAATAAAGGAGAAGTGAGAAGCTGGTAAATGTGAAGGACCTGGTAAGAGAAAAAAAATCAGAATTCAGAATTTCTAACAATTTTACCAGTTATTTTTTCATCAGTGTTGGCAGATTAGGCAGTTTTTGACTGGTTTTGAGTTGTACTACATGGGATAAAATGGGCTTGGACAGGTGAAATTTTGATAACTCTGTTATGCCAAATGACAGATATGGAAAACAGTTTACAATGTCGAAACAAAGTAGCCTTCTTTAGAGAAGAACACTTAATTTGCTTAATTATGACATATTAAATAATTGTGGTAAGCCACAGTATTGTCGTAGCTATGAATACATTTGTATTGTGTACCATTGTTAAGATTTGTGTTTTTACTATATAATTTTGTGTGGATTTCTAACAATTACTGGAAAACAAACCAATCTGGCAACACTGTTCCTCATCTCAACATTTATAATTGGCTGAAGTGTTGTGAGCTACTGTAATATGAAAACACATAATAAAAATCATGCAATCTCCTATCATATTACCTCGCATTATTATATGTGGAAAAAAATAAACAAACTTGAATTTAATTAGCTAACTTACTAGCATACTACACATATGGTGCAGCTAATTATATTTTTATAATGTCTGCTGTCATTTACTGCATCACGAAACTACTACCTTGCACTTCTAAAGGTTCTAAACACAACTTCTTGACCTGAAAACGACTTTTTGTACCGAAAATGTAAGAAATTGTTCACATCTACTTACCGAGTGGAAAATCGCAATGGATCTTGGGATCGCGCCATACAATGACGTCAGCTCCACAGATTGATTGATTTATTAATAAATAAATAAAAATACAATATAAATAATCAATCAACCAACCAATAAACAAACAAACAAATAATTAAATAATAATGATTATTATTATTAATCGCACTGCTCTGATTAATCATTGATTAACCAAACAAAATCACAGCACATTACACACAGTACGCTTATCAATATCAATAAACCTCCGATAAAAACTAGAAAACACCTAAAGTGCTTAGGATACTGGTGTTGCTCGCGCTATGGAGCGTTGCTAAAGTCAGCGCTGAACGCTGTTTCACAGACAGCACTTTGATATCAGACAGCGTTTATTTTATTTTAAAATAAAATAAAAATCAGTTGACGAGCTAAATAAATATGACCTTGTGGCCGCCAACTGACTAGTCCTGCCATAACTTATTTATTCTTTTTTTTATTCCTATTTATCGTGGTTACGACCCACCTAACACGTCAAATTTCAACGCCTCAGGCTCCGGTACAGATTCTATAGGGAATCCCTGCACGTCTAAATGTGACGCTGAAGGGGTACCCTGTTCGTCAAAAAGTGACGCCGAGGGTTCCTGATCAAGCGTCAATATATGACGAGTTGGGAGTGAGACCATCCATCCATCCATCCACCGATAGCAGCGTCCATAGCAGCCAAAACGTTGCAGTTTCACATTATTCTGGCGAGATCTGAAAAATCTTCACAACAACGAGCAAGCGAGTGATTGTGTACATTGACTGAGTGAATATTATGAAACTAATATATATATTTCTCGCTAGAAATGTAACCAAAACTTATTTTTATGCAGAAACTAATTCTAAATATTGAGTTTTTCACTAAAAATGAGAGAAATGTCCGCCATGTTTTTTGTTCTCACGGTCGGAATCTTGAAAGTCACGTGACTTGGACGTAAAACAATAGGAAAAGAATAGGCAAAAAAAAACGTAACAGTCATACAATTCAAGGGCCGTTATTGTAACCCCTCTACGTTTTGCACTTTGGACCAACGTAGTCAGGGTACGTTTTTATATGAGACTGGGTTGGAATAAAATGCTGTTTGCAATGCAGTAATGCACATCTGAAGGTGTTAGAAGAGTTTTGCATGAATTATTATGTTAGAGTTTCAAAGCTCTGAAAACAGCGTTTCTGCTCCGGACAAACCTGGATTGATGCAATGTTACTGAAACTCTGTCAAACATTAAAAGTTTGTCATGTGCATGAATAAAATGCTGTTTGCAATGCAGTAATGCACATCTGAAGGTGTTAGAAGAGTTTTGCATGAATTATTATGTTAGAGTCTCAAAGCTCTGAAAACAGCGTTTCTGCTCCGGACAAACCTGGTTTGATGCAATGTTACTGAAACTCTGTCAAACATTAAAAGTTTGTCAAGTGCATGAATAAAATGCTATTTGTAATGCAGTAATGCACATCTGAAGGTGTTAGAAGAGTTTTGCATGAATTATTATGTTAGAGTCTCAAAGCTCTGAAAACAGCGTTTCTGCTCCGGACAAACCTGGTTTGATGCAATGTTACTGAAACTCTGTCAAACATTAAAAAATTGTCAAGTGCATGAATAAAATGCTGTTTGCAATGCAGTAATGCACATCTGAAGGTGTTAGAAGAATTTTGCATGAATTATTATGTTAGAGTCTCAAAGCTCTGAAAACAGCGTTTCTGCTCCGGACAAACCTGGTTTGATGCAATATTACTGAAACTCTGTCAAACATTAAAAGTTTGTCATGTGCATGAATAAAATGCTGTTTTCAATGCAGTAATGCACATCTGAAGGTGTTAGAAGAGTTTTGCATGAATTATTATGTTAGAGTTTCAAAGCTCTGAAAACAGCGTTTCTGCTACGGACAAACCTGGTTTGATGCAATGTTACTGAAACTCTGTCAAACATTAAAAGTTTGTCATGTGCATGAATAAAATGCTGTTTGCAATGCAGTAATGCACATCTGAAGGTGTTAGAAGAGTTTTGCATGAATTATTATGTTAGAGTCTCAAAGCTCTGAAAACAGCGTTTATGCTCCGGACAGACCTGGTTTGATGCAATATTACTGAAACTCTGTCAAACATTAAAAGTTTGTCATGTGCATGAATAAAATGCTGTTTGCAATGCAGTAATGCACATCTGAAGGTGTTAGAAGAGTTTTGCATGAATTATTATGTTAGAGTCTCAAAGCTCTGAAAACAGCGTTTCTGCTCCGGACAAACCTGGTTTGATACAATGTTACTGAAACTCTGTCAAACATTAAAAGTTTGTCAAGTGCATGAATAAAATGCTATTTGTAATGCAGTAATGCACATCTGAATGTGTTAGAAGAGTTTTGCATGACTTATTATGTTAGAGTTTCAAAGCTCTAAAAACAGCGTTTCTGCTCCGGACAAACCTGGTTTGATGCAATGTTACTGAAACTCTGTCAAACATTAAAAGTTTGTCATGTGCATGAATAAAATGCTGTTTGTAATGCAGTATTGCACATCTGAAGGTGTTAGAAGAGTTTTGCATGAATTATTATGTTAGAGTCTCAAAGCTCTGAAAACAGCGTTTCTGCTCCGGACAAACCTGGTTTGATGCAATGTTACTGAAACTCTGTCAAACATTAAAAAATTGTCAAGTGCATGAATAAAATGCTGTTTGCAATGCAGTAATGCACATCTGAAGGTGTTAGAAGAATTTTGCATGAATTATTATGTTAGAGTCTCAAAGCTCTGAAAACAGCGTTTCTGCTCCGGACAAACCTGGTTTGATGCAATGTTACTGAAACTCTGTCAAACATTAAAAGTTTGTCATGTGCATGAATAAAATGCTGTTTGCAATGCAGTATTGCACATCTGAAGGTGTTAGAAGAGTTTTGCATGAATTATTATGTTAGAGTCTCAAAGCTCTGAAAACAGCGTTTCTGCTCCGGACAAACCTGGTTTGATGCAATGTTACTGAAACTCTGTCAAACATTAAAAAATTGTCAAGTGCATGAATAAAATGCTGTTTGTAATGCAGTAATGCACATCTGAAGGTGTTAGAAGAGTTTTGCATGAATTATTATGTTAGAGTCTCAAAGCTCTGAAAACAGCGTTTCTGCTCCGGACAAACCTGGTTTGATGCAATGTCACTGAAACTCTGTCAAACATTAAAACTGTGTCATGTGCATGAATAAAATGCTGTTTGCAATGCAGTAATGCACATCTGAAAGTGTTAGAAGAGTTTTGCATGAATTATTATGTTAGAGTCTCAAAGCTCTGAAAACAGCGTTTCTGCTCCGGACAGACCTAGTTTGATGCAATATTACTGAAACTCTGTCAAACATTAAAAGTTTGTCATGTGCATGAATAAAATGCTGTTTGCAATGCAGTAATGCACATCTGAAGGTGTTAGAAGAGTTTTGCATGAATTATTATGTTAGAGTTTCAAAGCTCTGAAAACAGCGTTTCTGCTCCGGACAAACCTGGTTTGATGCAATGTTACTGAAACTCTGTCAAACATTAAAAGTTTGTCATGTGCATGAATAAAATGCTGTTTGCAATGCAGTAATGCACATCTGAAGGTGTTAGAAGAGTTTTGCATGAATTATTATGTTAGAGTCTCAAAGCTCTGAAAACAGCGTTTCTGCTCCGGACAGACCTGGTTTGATGCAATATTACTGAAACTCTGTCAAACATTAAAAGTTTGTCATGTGCATGAATAAAATGCTGTTTGCAGCATGCACATCTGAAGGTGCACATCTGAAGGTGTTAGAAGAGTTTTGCATGAATTATTATGTTAGAGTCTCAAAGCTCTGAAAACAGCGTTTCTGCTCCGGACAGATCTGGTTTGATGCAATATTACTGAAACTCTGTCAAACATTAAAAGTTTGTCATGTGCATGAATAAAATGCTATTTGCAATGCAGTAATGCACATCTGAAGGTGTTAGAAGAGTTTTGCATGAATTATTATGTTAGAGTCTCAAAGCTCTGAAAACAGCGTTTCTGCTCCGGACAAACCTGGTTTGATGCAATATTACTGAAACTCTGTCAAACATTAAAAATTTGTCATGTGCATGAATAAAATGCTGTTTGCAATGCAGTAATGCACATCTGAAGGTGTTAGAAGAGTTTTGCATGAATTATTATGTTAGAGTTTCAAAGCTCTGAAAACAGCGTTTCTGCTCCGGACAAACCTGGTTTGATGCAATGTTACTGAAACTCTGTCAAACATTAAAAGTTTGTCATGTTCATGAATAAAATGCTGTTTGCAATGCAGTAATGCACATCTGAAGGTGTTAGAAGAGTTTTGCATGAATTATTATGTTAGAGTCTCAAAGCTCTGAAAACAGCGTTTCTGCTCCGGAAAGACCTGGTTTGATGCAATATTACTGAAACTCTGTCAAACATTAAAAGTTTGTCATGTGCATGAATAAAATGCTGTTTGCAATGCAGTAATGCACATCTGAAGGTATTAGTAGAGATTTGCATGAATTATTATGGTAGAGTTTCAAAGCTCTGAAAACAGCGTTTCTGCTCCGGACAAACCTGGTTTGATGCAATGTTACTGAAACTCTGTCAAACATTAAAAGTTTGTCATGTGCATGAATAAAATGCTGTTTGCAATGCAGTAATGCACATCTGAAGGTGTTAGAAGAGTTTTGCATGAATTATTATGTTAGAATCTCAAAGCTCTGAAAACAGCGTTTCTGCTCCGGACAAACCTGGTTTGATGCAATGTTACTGAAACTCTGTCAAACATTAAAAGTTTGTCAAGTGCATGAATAAAATGCTATTTGTAATGCAGTAATGCACATCTGAATGTGTTAGAAGAGTTTTGCATGACTTATTATGTTAGAGTTTCAAAGCTCTAAAAACAGCGTTTCTGCTCCGGACAAACCTGGTTTGATGCAATGTTACTGAAACTCTGTCAAACATTAAAAGTTTGTCATGTGCATGAATAAAATGCTGTTTGTAATGCAGTATTGCACATCTGAAGGTGTTAGAAGAGTTTTGCATGAATTATTATGTTAGAGTCTCAAAGCTCTGAAAACAGCGTTTCTGCTCCGGACAAACCTGGTTTGATGCAATGTTACTGAAACTCTGTCAAACATTAAAAAATTGTCAAGTGCATGAATAAAATGCTGTTTGCAATGCAGTAATGCACATCTGAAGGTGTTAGAAGAATTTTGCATGAATTATTATGTTAGAGTCTCAAAGCTCTGAAAACAGCGTTTCTGCTCCGGACAAACCTGGTTTGATGCAATGTTACTGAAACTCTGTCAAACATTAAAAGTTTGTCATGTGCATGAATAAAATGCTGTTTGCAATGCAGTATTGCACATCTGAAGGTGTTAGAAGAGTTTTGCATGAATTATTATGTTAGAGTCTCAAAGCTCTGAAAACAGCGTTTCTGCTCCGGACAAACCTGGTTTGATGCAATGTTACTGAAACTCTGTCAAACATTAAAAAATTGTCAAGTGCATGAATAAAATGCTGTTTGTAATGCAGTAATGCACATCTGAAGGTGTTAGAAGAGTTTTGCATGAATTATTATGTTAGAGTCTCAAAGCTCTGAAAACAGCGTTTCTGCTCCGGACAAACCTGGTTTGATGCAATGTCACTGAAACTCTGTCAAACATTAAAACTGTGTCATGTGCATGAATAAAATGCTGTTTGCAATGCAGTAATGCACATCTGAAAGTGTTAGAAGAGTTTTGCATGAATTATTATGTTAGAGTCTCAAAGCTCTGAAAACAGCGTTTCTGCTCCGGACAGACCTAGTTTGATGCAATATTACTGAAACTCTGTCAAACATTAAAAGTTTGTCATGTGCATGAATAAAATGCTGTTTGCAATGCAGTAATGCACATCTGAAGGTGTTAGAAGAGTTTTGCATGAATTATTATGTTAGAGTTTCAAAGCTCTGAAAACAGCGTTTCTGCTCCGGACAAACCTGGTTTGATGCAATGTTACTGAAACTCTGTCAAACATTAAAAGTTTGTCATGTGCATGAATAAAATGCTGTTTGCAATGCAGTAATGCACATCTGAAGGTGTTAGAAGAGTTTTGCATGAATTATTATGTTAGAGTCTCAAAGCTCTGAAAACAGCGTTTCTGCTCCGGACAGACCTGGTTTGATGCAATATTACTGAAACTCTGTCAAACATTAAAAGTTTGTCATGTGCATGAATAAAATGCTGTTTGCAGCATGCACATCTGAAGGTGCACATCTGAAGGTGTTAGAAGAGTTTTGCATGAATTATTATGTTAGAGTCTCAAAGCTCTGAAAACAGCGTTTCTGCTCCGGACAGATCTGGTTTGATGCAATATTACTGAAACTCTGTCAAACATTAAAAGTTTGTCATGTGCATGAATAAAATGCTATTTGCAATGCAGTAATGCACATCTGAAGGTGTTAGAAGAGTTTTGCATGAATTATTATGTTAGAGTCTCAAAGCTCTGAAAACAGCGTTTCTGCTCCGGACAAACCTGGTTTGATGCAATATTACTGAAACTCTGTCAAACATTAAAAATTTGTCATGTGCATGAATAAAATGCTGTTTGCAATGCAGTAATGCACATCTGAAGGTGTTAGAAGAGTTTTGCATGAATTATTATGTTAGAGTTTCAAAGCTCTGAAAACAGCGTTTCTGCTCCGGACAAACCTGGTTTGATGCAATGTTACTGAAACTCTGTCAAACATTAAAAGTTTGTCATGTTCATGAATAAAATGCTGTTTGCAATGCAGTAATGCACATCTGAAGGTGTTAGAAGAGTTTTGCATGAATTATTATGTTAGAGTCTCAAAGCTCTGAAAACAGCGTTTCTGCTCCGGAAAGACCTGGTTTGATGCAATATTACTGAAACTCTGTCAAACATTAAAAGTTTGTCATGTGCATGAATAAAATGCTGTTTGCAATGCAGTAATGCACATCTGAAGGTATTAGTAGAGATTTGCATGAATTATTATGGTAGAGTTTCAAAGCTCTGAAAACAGCGTTTCTGCTCCGGACAAACCTGGTTTGATGCAATGTTACTGAAACTCTGTCAAACATTAAAAGTTTGTCATGTGCATGAATAAAATGCTGTTTGCAATGCAGTAATGCACATCTGAAGGTGTTAGAAGAGTTTTGCATGAATTATTATGTTAGAATCTCAAAGCTCTGAAAACAGCGTTTCTGCTCCGGACAAACCTGGTTTGATGCAATGTTACTGAAACTCTGTCAAACATTAAAAGTTTGTCATGTGCATGAATAAAATGCTGTTTGCAATGCAGTAATGCACATCTGAAGGTGTTAGAAGAGTTTTGCATGAATTATTATGTTAGAGTCTCAAAGCTCTGAAAACAGCGTTTCTGCTCCGGAAAGACCTGGTTTGATGCAATATTACTGAAACTCTGTCAAACATTAAAAGTTTGTCATGTGCATGAATAAAATGCTGTTTGCAATGCAGTAATGCACATCTGAAGGTATTAGTAGAGATTTGCATGAATTATTATGGTAGAGTTTCAAAGCTCTGAAAACAGCGTTTCTGCTCCGGACAAACCTGGTTTGATGCAATGTTACTGAAACTCTGTCAAACATTAAAAGTTTGTCATGTGCATGAATAAAATGCTGTTTGCAATGCAGTAATGCACATCTGAAGGTGTTAGAAGAGTTTTGCATGAATTATTATGTTAGAATCTCAAAGCTCTGAAAACAGCGTTTCTGCTCCGGACAAACCTGGTTTGATGCAATGTTACTGAAACTCTGTCAAACATTAAAAGTTTGTCATGTGCATGAATAAAATGCTGTTTGCAATGCAGTAATGCACATCTGAAGGTGTTAGAAGAGTTTTGCATGAATTATTATGTTAGAGTCTCAAAGCTCTGAAAACAGCGTTTCTGCTCCGGACAGACCTGGTTTGATGCAATATTACTGAAACTCTGTCAAACATTAAAAGTTTGTCATGTGCATGAATAAAATGCTGTTTGCAATGCAGTAATGCACATCTGAAGGTATTAGTAGAGATTTGCATGAATTATTATGGTAGAGTTTCAAAGCTCTGAAAACAGCGTTTCTGCTCCGGACAAACCTGGTTTGATGCAATGTTACTGAAACTCTGTCAAACATTAAAAGTTTGTCATGTGCATGAATAAAATGCTGTTTGCAATGCAGTAATGCACATCTGAAGGTGTTAGAAGAGTTTTGCATGAATTATTATGTTAGAATCTCAAAGCTCTGAAAACAGCGTTTCTGCTCCGGACAAACCTGGTTTGATGCAATGTTACTGAAACTCTGTCAAACATTAAAAGTTTGTCATGTGCATGAATAAAATGCTGTTTGCAATGCAGTAATGCACATCTGAAGGTGTTAGAAGAGTTTTGCATAAATTATTATGTTAGAGTCTCAAAGCTCTGAAAACAGCGTTTCTGCTCCGGACAGACCTGGTTTGATGCAATATTACTGAAACTCTGTCAAACATTAAAAGTTTGTCATGTGCATGAATAAAATGCTGTTTGCAGCATGCACATCTGAAGGTGCACATCTGAAGGTGTTAGAAGAGTTTTGCATGAATTATTATGTTAGAGTCTCAAAGCTCTGAAAACAGCGTTTCTGCTCCGGACAGACCTGGTTTGATGCAATATTACTGAAACTCTGTCAAACATTAAAAGTTTGTCATGTGCATGAATAAAATGCTGTTTGCAATGCAGTAATGCACATCTGAAGGTGTTAGAAGAGTTTTGCATTAATTATTATGTTAGAGTTTCAAAGCTCTGAAAACAGCGTTACTGCTCCGGACAAACCTGGTTTGATGCAGTGTTCTGCCACCCCAATGCGCCTTGCATACGTTGACAGACAGATAACTCCTCTACCAATCACCACGCTGAAGCAGATACACAGTTTACTTCGTTTAATGGATGACTGGAAGTAGGGTAAAACTGAAAAGAACAAATTAAATTTTAGTACACTTAGAGAAAAAGGAATATTTCACATACTGTACACATGGCTAGTACAACATAAACACATTATGCGATAACACTGCATATAAGTCTGCACTGATGCATATAGAATAAAGTACTGTACTGAAATCTTACACATTCCAAACTGTATACTAAATAAATAGCAACATACTGCACCAAAATAACTGAATAACAATATGTAACCGCAACACAAGTCACACATTTGTGTATAACACAATTAACACATGGTGACGCACACCTGTATAAAGATTCATATGAAAGTCTGTAAATAACACAAAATACTATCAAATATAGTTGAATTACTCTTTAACATAAACTCACATACCAACGATACTTCCGAAAGACAAGAAATGTAGCAGATGGCTAAGGATGAAAGGAACCACAATAGCAGGCTGCTCTGTTCCATGCAATAGACTGAAGCTGGTCCTATATTGATGACATCATCAGCAAGTTGCAACTCTTAAAGGAGCCAGCACCTATTACTATAATGTCACACATGACAACACACTCCCCGTCTGGTATCACAAGATACCAAACCTACTACCGATAAACTAAGAGAGAAACACGCCAGTCTCTGAATTAGTCTGAAGGAATGAGCATTACCACTTCAGTTATGGGTCTGATGAAAAATTTTGACTCTTCTTTATCCATGACCCTGATCTCCACTTTTCGCACCCTTCCATCTTCACTTGGGAACACTCTAGAGATGCGCCCCAGGGGCCACTGGTTACGTTTGGACTGATGGTCTTTCATAATAACTACACTGCCCTCTGTGATGTCTTGCCTTTTCAATTGCCACTTCTTCCTAGGTTGTAATGTAGAGAGATATTGTTTTCGCCACCTGTCCCAGAAGGTGGAGGCCAGACTTTGTACCTGTTTCCACTGCTTTCTGTAAAGGTCGGCATGATCAAACTCTCCAGGTGGACAAGGACAAAGACCGTACTTATGAGTGAGCAACGTTGAGGGGGTGAGTATGAGAGGGTCCTCCGGGTCCATAGAAACCGGCACCAACGGTCTGGAATTTATTATTGCCGTCGCCTCCGCCATGAATGTTGTGAGAACCTCGTGTGTGATTCTTGATGGTCCCAGCTGCAGCATCATTGAGTCCAAAATCTTCCGAGTTATCCCAATCATCCGCTCCCAGACCCCACCCATGTGGGAAGCGTGAGGAGGGTTGAAAATCCATGAACATCCTTGTTCTGCAAGAAACTTTGTGATCTTAGTTTCATCCAAGTTGGAGGGCATGTCCAGTTCCCTGCACGCTCCTACGAAATTTGTCCCTCGGTCCGAGCGTATCTGCTTTACTGGACCACGAATGGCAATGAAGCGTCTCAGAGCGTTTATGAAACAGGATGTGTCCATAGACTCCATTACCTCGATATGGACAGCTCTGATGGTTAAACAGGTGAACAACACCGCCCATCTCTTGCTGTTCGCAAGTCCTCCTCTAGTACGGCGGGCAGAAATGGTCCAAGGACCAAACACATCGGTCCCTACGTAAGTAAATGGGGGTTCTGTGTTGACTCTGTCCACTGGCAGATCGGCCATCTTCTGTGTTTCAGTTCGTCCACGCAGTTTTCGGCAAATCACACATCCAAAGATAAGGGAACATATGCATCTTTTGGCTCCCACAATCCAAAAGCCTGCCAAACGAATGGCACCTTCCGTGAAGTGTCTCCCTTGGTGTTGAGATTGCTCGTGATAATGTCTCACTATCAAAACTGCAATGTGATGTCGTCGTGGAATGATGATGGGAGTGATTTCTTCAAATCCAGTGTTCACTCGAGGAATACGACCGCCGACTCTGATAAGTCCATTCTCATCTATGAAGGGATTCAATGTAAAAAGGGGACTGTTCTTTGGGATATTCCTGTTATCTTTGATGCATCTGAATTCCTCAGAGAAAACTTCCTGTTGCACAGCACGAATGATGGCTTTCTTGGCTCGGCTCAATTCGTCTACACTATATGGTGTCGAACAACGATGCCATCCTTTGCAATCTTTCCCATCGTTGACCAGCTCTCTTTTATAGGTCCGTACAATGTGTATTAGACATGCAATAGCACGAAGGAGCTCCTTCCAATTCGAGAAGCGCTGGAAACGTTCTGAGCCTAGCTGACTGTCCTTCGTTAAGGTGACAAATGTTGACACTTCAGGACGGACTTCGACATCTGTCATAGGGTCAACAAGATCAAACGGGCCTGAGGAGAGGTATGTCTGGTTCGGGCATGACAAGAATGGAGGACCGTTAAGCCATGTCGTGTCTTTCAGATAGGCTGCAGGTACAGATCTTGTTGCGTGGTCTGCTGGATTCTGATCACTTGCCACATAATGCCATTGCAGAGGGTTTGTGCTTCTTCTGATTCTTAGTACTCGGTTATTAACAAAGACGTGGAACCTGCGCTTCTCATTATGAATATAACCAAGTACCACTTTACTGTCTGAAAAGAAGTTCACACGGTCAAACTCTGTATCCATTTCAGACATTATAAGGTCAGCCATCTGCACAGCTAACACTGCACTGCAGAGCTCAAGTCGTGGGATGGTCAGCTCTGGCCGGGGAGCTAGCTTGGCTTTCCCCAAGATGAAGCTTATCTTGCAGCTCCCATCAGGATTTGAACTTCTGATATAAGCTACTGCAGCTATAGCCAAGACAGAAGCATCTGAGAAGATGCAAAGCTCTCTCTGTGAAACTTCAGAAGAGAAATCTTTTGTATAATGTCTTGGGATCTGGAGATGATGAAGCTCTTGAAGAGAGTCCTTCCATTGCTGCCAAGGTCCCATCTTCTCTGGAAGCAGAGGTGCATCCCAGTCGCATGACTCAGTTGTAAGCTCTCTTATCAGAGCTTTGCCACGGATGACAACTGGAGCTGCGAACCCAAAGGGGTCGTATAAGCCGTTTACAGTTGAGAGGACTCCACGACGGGTGAATGGCTTTGTGACACATGACAACTGAAACGTGAATGTGTCAGTGAGGAGATTCCAACTAACTCCAAGGGTACGTTGTACTGGCATTGCAACCTTGCCTAGGTCCATGTCTCTTAGATCACTAGCTTGGTCATCCAAAGGAAACGCATCCATAACCTCCTTGCTGTTGGAAGAGATTTTGTGAAGCTTCAGGTTGGAACGTGCCAAGGCTGCTTGGGTCCTTTTGAGGAGATCGATTGCGGCTGCTGCAGACGGTAGTGATCTTAAACCATCATCTACGTAGAAATCCCTTTCTACAAACCTCCCAACATCTGCTCCGAACTCTGACTCAGCCTCCTTTGCTGCTTGTCTGAGCCCGTAAATCGCAACAGCAGGAGAAGGACTGTTCCCGAAGATATGGACCTTCATCCTGTACTCGATGACGCTCTTCTCTGGGTCATTATCTTCAAACCAGAAGAATCTGAGGAGGTTCCTGTCCTCTGGCTTGACGAGGAAGCAATGGAACATTTGTTGAATATCTGAAGTGAATGCTACCGCTTCCTTTCTAAAGCGCAAGAGCACCCCAAGAAGTCTGTTGTTGAGATCCGGGCCCTTCAAAAGTACGTCGTTCAATGAAACCCCATTGTATTGACAGCTTGAATCGAAAACCACCCGAATCTGTTCCGGCTTCTTCGGGTGATAAACTCCGAAAAGCGGCAAGTACCAACACTCATCCTGCTGGTTAAGTGGTGGGGCAATCTCTGCGTGACCTTTTGTCAGTATCTTTTCCATGAATGCAAAGAAATGTTCTTTCATGATGGGTTTCTTGGCAAAAGAACGCAGCAGAGATTTGAAGCGATCTAGAGCCAGCATTTTGTTGTTTGGTAGGCGACGCCTCTGAGGTTTAAATGGAAGGGGGGCCACCCAGCTGTTTCTTTCATCTTTGTAGAAGCCTTCCTTCATTATATGGAGAAAAGTCAGATCTTCGATAGACAGAGCTAGCTTCTCGTCATCCTTTGTTATTTTGAAGACATCCAATTCTACTTGATGTTCATCTTCCCATTCAGGCCTTGACGCAACAGCCGTAGCTTGAAGACTTGAAAGTTCATCACAAACATTTTCTTTGATGTGATAAGTGTTAGGACATGGCTTAAAAAGCGATTGGCGACCATTATCTAAAGTGTTGGTGAAGAGAACATTCACTCTATCAGGCTTGTGCAATTTGCCTAGACAGACGTTGCCCACTATGACCCAACCAAGATCTAACTTCAGAGCGTAAGGGGCGTCACGGGGTCCATTGATGTGTTTCATCGCTTTATGTACCTTAATGATGTCTCTTCCCAACAGCATCATGATTGGAGCATCCGGGTCAACTTCCGGGATCTTCCCTGCAATATTCTTCAGATGTGGATGGTGAAGAGCAACTTGCGGTGTGGGTATCTCAGAGCGATCATCTGGGATGTCGTCACACTCAATTAAGGTGGGTAGAGAATGAATGACTTGACCATCGACTGACGCTACTTGAAACCCATGTGCTCTCCTTCCTGTCTTTTGGGAGACTCCAGCGCAAGTTTTGAGGTAATAGGAAGAACTGTCACAATCTACATTAAAAACATCAAAGAAACTTGATCTCACCAAAGATCGATTACTTTGGTCATCGATGATGGCGTAAACCTTGATTGCCTTCTCCCTTTGGCCACTTGGAAACACTGAAACAGGCAGATCTTGGAGCATGTTTTGCCACTTAAATCGCTACCGCAGACTTCTGTACATTTGGTAGACACATCATCTTCGGAAGAGTCTTTCTTCTCCCCGCCATACTCTTTAGTGAGTGTTTGAGCTCTAGCAGGCCTATCCACAGGTTTTGGATGCAGGAGAGAATGGTGTGCTTCACTGCCACATTCAATACATTTGACAAGTTTTTCGCAGTTCCTTGCAACATGTGTTGTTGATGATACACATTTAAAGCAAATCCCATTCTGCTTCAAAAAGGCCTTTCGTTCTTCAATGGATTTCTCTCTGAACCCACGACATTTGTTGAAAGGATG
Source organism: Garra rufa (assembly GCF_049309525.1). Classification (NCBI taxonomy): domain Eukaryota; kingdom Metazoa; phylum Chordata; class Actinopteri; order Cypriniformes; family Cyprinidae; genus Garra; species Garra rufa. The sequence goes on along the minus strand of NC_133378.1, from coordinate 267,963 downwards.
CGGTTTCTTATGTATAGGACAGAACTTTGTTAGGTCTATCTTGGGTCCTTGCGTTTCACCAGTCGTCAACCTTTGAGGAGAGACGTCTGTCTTGTGAACGGAGATGGATGCTCTGTTCATGTACCTGGGATGTTCTGGCCTTGAATGATCTGCTTGAAGGGAAAGGGCAAAGCTAGGATCATTTCGCATTCTGGCTTGTTCTACAACGAAGTTAACAAGTACTGAAAATGGAGGAAAGGGAACCCTATGTTGTTGTTTGAAAGTATAGCCCAGAGTCATCCACTTATCTTGTAGGTTGAAAGGCAGCTTTTGCACTATGCTGGCAATGCCACGAGCAGTGTCCAAGCACGCAAGACCGAGAAGCACTCCCTCAGATTTTGCTACTAGAAGTTCCATTAGAAGGTCTCCTAACTCCCGGAGTTTCTTCCATTCTTTATTCGAAATCTTTGGGAAAGTCTCCAGTCTCTTGAGTAGTGAGCTTTCAACAACTTCAGGTGCACCAAAACAATCGTCTAATCGTTCCCAAATCATTGAGAGGCCTCTGTCTGGGTTTTTTACATGCACCGCTCTGATGCGTTTCACTTGCTCTCCAGAATCTGTTCCTAACCACTTGACTAAGAGATCCATCTCCTCTTTAGCTGTGAGATTGAGATCTTTAGTAGCAGTAAAGAATGACGCTTTCCATGATCCGTAATTTTCAGGGCGGTCATCGAATTGTAATAGGCCTGTGGAAACTATTTCTCTTCTTGCCATGAACCTAACAAGGTCGGATATGTTCTGATTTGCATCAGTGTTCTCATGAGGAGTGCTTGTGTGAAATCGAACATGAGGAGGAGTTGGAGCACATGACTTGATCTCAGGGTAACTATGTGCATTTGTAACAATCTCTTGTGACTGCTTGTTAGAAGCATGCACTGGCAAACAGCTGGGATTATCAGGTGGCCTTACATGAGCAAAGTAAGGATCTTGTTTGTTCTTGACAGAAGGAGAGAGCTTTGTACTATGCGACAGCTTAGGATAATACTTATCAGGGTATGAAGAATATCTGTCAGCTTCATCAGATTGTTTATCCTGGATAAGTGGTTCGTTGATAATATTCTCTGAGACTTCCCAATGTCTTAAGTTTTCACCTGAATCGGGTGCCTCTAACTCATATGACAGCAGTAGTGGTATGCTCTCTTGAAACGGTTCGATTGGTGGGGGTGGTGGCCACCAGTCTTCTGAAACTACTAGTGGATTCAGCTGTTTGTTAGCTTGCAGTCTAGCTTGTTCTTGTACATACTCTTTAGTTCTTTGTGTAGTGACATGAGAACCTGAGGTGTGTTGACTGCTGGATTTTCGGCTTGATGCTTTGTCGCTGCCTAATGCTGTCGACAGTGCTTCGGCTTTGGCCACTGCCACCGCAGCTTCCCTTTCGACATCCAGCACTGCTAACTGTGCTTCTAAACATGCTCTCTCCGCATCCAAATGTGCCCTTTGCATCTTTATCTGCATCTCCTTTTCTGCATATTTAGCTTTAGCTTTAGCTTCTTCAGCTTCAGCCAGGGCAATAGCAACAGCAGAAATAACAGTCGAGCCCTTTGAGTTTTTGGAGAGCTTTGACTGATTAGACCAAGTCACTAGACTGCTTTGAGTTGGTGGATTTGAATCTTCCATAATGTAGAGGAAGCCTGTCTTCAAGTTATTTGATTATTCCCTTTTTGTCTCAGTCACATTGAGAAGAAACACTCTGACCTTCGTTGCTGTAGATCCGTCTGCGAGGAAGCCGTTGTTTTACTGTTCTGCCACCCCAATGCGCCTTGCATACGTTGACAGACAGATAACTCCTCTACCAATCACCACGCTGAAGCAGATACACAGTTTACTTCGTTTAATGGATGACTGGAAGTAGGGTAAAACTGAAAAGAACAAATTAAATTTTAGTACACTTAGAGAAAAAGGAATATTTCACATACTGTACACATGGCTAGTACAACATAAACACATTATGCGATAACACTGCATATAAGTCTGCACTGATGCATATAGAATAAAGTACTGTACTGAAATCTTACACATTCCAAACTGTATACTAAATAAATAGCAACATACTGCACCAAAATAACTGAATAACAATATGTAACCGCAACACAAGTCACACATTTGTGTATAACACAATTAACACATGGTGACGCACACCTGTATAAAGATTCATATGAAAGTCTGTAAATAACACAAAATACTATCAAATATAGTTGAATTACTCTTTAACATAAACTCACATACCAACGATACTTCCGAAAGACAAGAAATGTAGCAGATGGCTAAGGATGAAAGGAACCACAATAGCAGGCTGCTCTGTTCCATGCAATAGACTGAAGCTGGTCCTATATTGATGACATCATCAGCAAGTTGCAACTCTTAAAGGAGCCAGCACCTATTACTATAATGTCACACATGACAACACATGCAGTGTTACTGAAACTCTGTCAAACATTAAAAGTTTGTCATGTGCATGAATAAAATGCTGTTTGCAATGCAGTAATGCACATCTGAAGGTGTTAGAAGAGTTTTGCATGAATTATTATGTTAGAGTCTCAAAGCTCTGAAAGCAGCGTTTCTGCTCCGGACAGATCTGGTTTGATGCAATATTACTGAAACTCTGTCAAACATTAAAAGTTTGTCATGTGCATGAATAAAATGCTGTTTGCAATGCAGTAATGCACATCTGAAGGTGTTAGAAGAGTTTTGCATGAATTATTATGTTAGAGTTTCAAAGCTCTGAAAACAGCGTTTCTGCTACGGACAAACCTGGTTTGATGCAATGTTACTGAAACTCTGTCAAACATTAAAAGTTTGTCATGTGCATGAATAAAATGCTGTTTGCAATGCAGTAATGCACATCTGAAGGTGTTAGAAGAGTTTTGCATGAATTATTATGTTAGAGTCTCAAAGCTCAGAAAACAGCGTTTCTGCTCCGGACAAACCTGGTTTGATGCAATGTTACTGAAACTCTGTCAAACATTAAAAGTTTGTCATGTGCATGAATAAAATGCTGTTTGCAATGCAGTAATGCACATCTGAAGGTGTTAGAAGAGTTTTGCATGAATTATTATGTTAGAGTCTCAAAGCTCTGAAAACAGCGTTTCTGCTCCGGACAGACCTGGTTTGATGCAATATTACTGAAACTCTGTCAAACATTAAAAGTTTGTCATGTGCATGAATAAAATGCTGTTTGCAATGCAGTAATGCACATCTGAAGGTGTTAGTAGAGATTTGCATGAATTATTATGGTAGAGTTTCAAAGCTCTGAAAACAGCGTTTCTGCTCCGGACAAACCTGGTTTGATGCAATGTTACTGAAACTCTGTCAAACATTAAAAGTTTGTCATGTGCATGAATAAAATGCTGTTTGCAATGCAGTAATGCACATCTGAAGGTGTTAGAAGAGTTTTGCATGAATTATTATGTTAGAATCTCAAAGCTCTGAAAACAGCGTTTCTGCTCCGAACAAAACTTGTTTGATGCAATGTTACTGAAACTCTGTCAAACATTAAAAGTTTCTCATGTGCATGAATAAAATGCTGTTTGCAATGCAGTAATGCACATCTGAAGGTGTTAGAAGAGTTTTGCATGAATTATTATGTTAGAGTCTCAAAGCTCTGAAAACAGCGTTTCTGCTCCGGACAAACCTGGTTTGATGCAATGTTACTGAAACTCTGTCAAACATTAAAAGTTTCTCATGTGCATGAATAAAATGCTGTTTGCAATGCAGTAATGCACATCTGAAGGTGTTAGAAGAGTTTTGCATGAATTATTATGTTAGAGTCTCAAAGCTCTGAAAACAGCGTTTCTGCTCCGGACAGACCTGGTTTGATGCAATATTACTGAAACTCTGTCAAACATTAAAAGTTTGTCATGTGCATGAATAAAATGCTGTTTGCCATGCAGTAATGCACATCTGAAGGTGTTAGAAGAGTTCTCTTACGAGAGGTCTCTCCTACTGCGTAGCTTACGCTAGGGGAAAATCCTTTCCGCGAGAGATATTGAAGCCAAAAAATTATCCTTAATTTTGTATTAATGTAAAACGCGTTGCCGCGGTGAGCAGACATAGGCGAGGCGTACTGCGTGCCTATTGGCTGCTCCGCAGCAACTGCAGCACCAATCGAGCGAGGCTTGGCGCGATGTCAGCTCCAATGAGAGCATTTCGCGCCTGATACGTCATCTCCCGCCGAAAGTGGCGTGATCCCAGCCTATAAATATCGCTCGCAGGTAGCTACACTCTGATTTTTTCATCCTTCAAGCGAAGCTCACGCATCGCTGGAGCCGGAGAAGAAGCCGCCGTCGACTGCATGCATCTCAGCGGGACGAGCCATTGGAGCTGCTGGCCACGCCGCCTTCCGTGCCTTCCTGCTGCGCTTTCCGGCGCCTATATCCTTTATAATCTTTTATAATCTACAGTGTGTGTCGCCGCTGCGATACACACTGTTTCTCTAAGAGAGCAAAGTGTCTTTTTAAAGATGCTTTCATACGGCTCGTGCAGATGCCAATGGCGACTCTGAGGACTTGCCTTGCCTTCTTCACTGAGACTGCTCCCCCGCCCGCGCGGTGTCGCGCCGTAAAAAGCGCTGTGCCCAGCGGGCCCCGGACCCTTCCTCCAGCCGACAAAGCTCGCCGGTTCGCCCGCCTGCTTCATCGACCTCGTCAGCCTCTGTTCCGGACGTAAAGCGGCCGCTGTATGCCACCGCTTCCATCGACGCCGCTGACGAGGGGGGCCATGAAGGAGGAAGAGGATTTCCGTTTCCCGCCAGAGCGGGAACGCGCATTCTGCTCAGACGCAGCGCTGCGTAGCATGGCCTCTCACCGTTGCTGAGAGGCACCCGTGGTTAACGGTTTCTGATGTTTTTCTCGTCCGGCCGCCGCCCCGCCAGACGCGGCCCGCGGCCCAGGATTGAGTTGAAACCTGAGCCTCCGAAATCGTCCTAGCAACTAGGAAAACGACGGTGTACGAGTCCCGCTGTTGCCGGTCCCCCACCAAAGTTATTCGCTCGTCCAGTCCCAGGAAATGTGACTGTTCCAGTGTTTTCTGCAGCCAACAAACCGGCTCCGTCGCCCGTTTGCCTGCACACAAAAGTCGTTCCCACGGCTACACAGATAAACTCCCAATAAAGTGTATTATCTGGTGTCCCGGCCACGGCCGATGGTGTTTCACGTGTTGTAAGAATATGCCCACTAACCAGTGCTCATCTCTACACACAAGCACAGCGCACATAAAATCGACTCAGATCGATTGCGCGTCACACGTGGTAAATGTGCCCGCTTCACAGTGCCTACAGACACCACATTATGCACTGTTGGTTTCTGTAAAAACGAAACCAACAGTGCATTAACTCTATGCTTTGGAGTGTTAAATGTGCCCGCTTCACAGTGCTCACAGACACCTCATTATGCACGTCAACCGGTTTCTGTAAAAACGAAACCAGGAGTGCGTTCGCTCTATGCAGGCGAACGCTGTTTGGAGTGTTGAACGCCGGTGCGCGAGTCCCGCGGCTGCCAGACTCCCACCGAAAGTATTCGCTCGCTCAGCTCCAAGAAATGTGGCTGTTCCAGCGTTATCCGCAGTCGTCAAGCCGGCGCTGCAGCCTGCTTGTCTGCACTCAAGAGCCGTTCTCACGGCTACCCAATTAAATCCTCAAAGGAGTGTATTTTCGGGTATTCCGGCCATAGCCGAAGGTGTTTTGTGTGTAGCTCGCATGCGCATACACATGAGCACATCCTGTCATACAAAACCCGCGCACATAAAGTCGACCCGAATCGGCTGCGCTTCACATGTGATAAATGTGCCCACCCCAGAGTGCCCACACATATCACATCAGGCAGGTCTTACGGTTTCTGTAAAAACGAACCGGACGACGCCCCGTCTACACGGCTAAAGGCTGCGCTGAGTGTGTTGAATGTGCCCGTTACTACGCAACCACATATATACACAAAGATAGCAGTCCCCACGGTCAGTGTACCCCGAGCCTCGAATGTCACAGTCACTCGTGCGTCACAACGCACCGAAGCGACTCCGTTATTGACAGATCGGAGCGCGCTTCGCACCTACCCCCTTGCGTTACAGGTAAATGCATGGGAAAAGCTCCCAGGGGTTTCACAATGGGTGCTGGACATTATTAAAGGAGGCTATTCGCTACAGTTTCACCGACTTCGCATGTGGTATATGTGCCCACCCCAGAGTGCCCACACATATTACATCAGGCAGGTCTTACGGTTTCTGTAAACCGGACGACGCCCAGTCTACGCGGCTAAAAGCTGCATCGAGTGTGTTAAATGTGCCCGTTACCACGCAACCACATATACACACAGAGAAAGCAGTCCCCGCGGTCAGCGTACCCCGAGCCTTGCATGTCACAGACACCGAAGCGGCTCCGTTAGTAACAGATCGGAGCGCGCTTCGCACCTACCCCCTCGCATTACATGCAGATGCATGGGAAAAACTCCCAGGGGTCTCAAAATGGGTGCTGGACATTATAAAGAGAGGCTATTCGCTCCAGTTTCGACGACGCCCTCGCCGTTACACGGCGCGCGTCGAGACCACGATAAAGGCAGATGCACACCTGCTACGAGCCGAAGTGACCACTAGATCTAAGGCAACTGCACAAAGCGCTAGTGAAGCGAAAGTTCAGAATGCTCACAACCAGGAAAATCCTCGCGCAAGTGTGCCGAGGAGACTGGTTTGTGTCAGTGGATCTGAAAGACGCGTATTTTCAAATACAGATAGCGTCGCGTCACAGGCGATTTTTGAGATTCGCCTTCGAGGGCCAAGCTTATCAGTACACAGTCCTGCCATTCGGTTTGTCCCTAGCACCCCGTATATTTACGAAGTGCATGGATGCAGCGCTCGCCCCGCTCAGACAGAAAGGCGTGCGAATACTGAATTATTTGGACGACTGGCTGATTTTAGCGCAATCTCACTCAATGCTCAGGGAACACACGACCATGTTACTCGATCACCTCGAGAACTTGGGTTTGAAAGTCAACTGGGAGAAAAGCTCGCTGAACCCCAGCCAGAATATCTCCTTCCTGGGCATAGAATTAGACTCGCTGGCAATGAAAGCGAAGCTTTCGTCAGTGCGCGCGCTGAGCGTTCAGAGCGCAGTGAGCGCGCTCTGCCGCAGCAAGTCTGCCCCGCTCAAGACCTTTCAAAGAGTGTTAGGTCTTATGGCTTCAGCATCATCAGTTCTACAGTTAGGGGTGCTTTGCATGCGCCCACTGCAGCTCTGGCTGAAAGCGCGCGTGCCGCGCCGAGCATGGGCGTCCGGTCGACTCCGTCTCACGATCGATCAGAGTTGCGTTACAGCCCTGATGCCGTGGAGAGCAGCCGACTGGTACCGAAAAGGTGTCACTCTAGAGAGACCCTCGAGGGTGAAAGTAGTGTCCACGGACGCGTCCACCTTGGGATGGGGGGCACTGCTAGAGGGCAGACCGGCGTTCGGCCTATGGTCAGAACGAGAGAAGTCACTGCACATCAACTGCCTCGAAATGATAGCAGTGGAGAATGCGCTGACATACTTTCTTCCCCTATTGAAGGGAAGTCATGTTTTAGTCCGCTCCGACAACACATCGGTAGTGGCTTACATAAATAAATATAAATGTAAACCATAAATAAATGTTCCGGCGGACGAATGGTCGCTGCACCCTCAGACGGTGCAGCTATTATGGAAAACATTCGGCAGAGCGGAGATAGATCTATTTGCATCTCAGGACAACGCTCATTGGACAACGCTCATTGCCCAGAATTCTTTTCCAAAGCCAAGGACGCGCTAGCCCATACGTGGCCCCGCCGTCCTCTTTATGCTTTTCCCCCAGTCTCTCTCCTACCTCAGGTGATAGAGAGGGTGAAAGAGGAAAGGTGTGCAATACTGCTGATAGCGCCGTTTTGGGGAAACCAGACTTGGTTCCCAGCGCTGATGCAGATGACGAGCATCGCACCGTGGCCAATACCTGTGAGGAGAGACCTCCTCTCGCAGGCGGGCGGTGCGATCTGGCACCCCCATCCCGAGCTGTGGTCCCTTCATGTCTGGGTCACCAGGGAATATATGATGAACTCCCCACAGGAGTGATATCAACGATCACACAGGCTAGAGCTCCATCTACTAGACGGCTCTATGCATCGAAGTGGTCGATATTTGCGGACTGGTGCACAGCCCGCGGATCCACACCCACAGACTGTGGTGTGACAGATGTACTTTCCTTCCTACAAGAGCTACTGGACAAGGGCAGGTCCCCGTCCACGCTCAAAGTTTATGTGGCGGCCATAGCAGCGTTCTCGAGGACAACGCTAGGTCAGTCAATAGGGAGGAACGATTTAATCATACGCTTCCTTAAAGGAGCCAAGAGGTTAAATCCACCCAGACCGCCTTCAGTCCCAACATGGGACCTTTCTGTGGTGTTGGACGCTATGAAGAGCGAACCATTTGAACCACTACAGGCGGCTGAATTAAAATGTCTGTCTCTTAAGGCTATATTCCTACTAGCGCTCGCTTCAGTGAAGCGCGTGGGAGACTTGCATGCGCTTTCCGTGGGCGCGACATGCATGGAGTTTGGACCCAACGACTCAAAAGTCATACTCAAACCCAAGCACGGATACGTGCCAAAGTCTATTAACACACCGTTTCGAGCACAGGTCATCGCACTGTCTGCTCTACCAGCTGTGGATGAAGAGGCTGACGCGAGACTCTTATGTCCAGTTAGAGCGCTAAGAGTCTATGTGTCACGCACGTCTGCTTTTAGACAGACAAAACAGCTGTTTGTTTCGTTTTACGGGCATTCTAAGGGAATGGCTGCGTCAAAACAGACTTTATCCAGATGGATAGTGGATGCTATTGCACTGGCGTACGAGTCCAAGGGCATGCAATGCCCGCTGGGTGTCAGAGCACATTCCACGAGGGGCGTGGCCTCGTCGTGGGCTTGGTCGAGTGGGATCGACTTGCAAGATTTTTGTACGGCGGCAGGCTGGGCCTCTCCGTCTACATTTATAAGATTCTACAACCTGGAGGTTCCTGCCCTACAGGCCAAATTGCTGTCGGTCTAGATATTAGCAGATATCTAGACCCACGTTCCAAGTTTATCCAGGCCGTTTACCTGCCCGGATACACCAGGAGCCAGTGTGTTTAGGGCACTAATCCCCTTATACGTTTAAGCACTGTATGAACCCCGGGCTACGGCCCTAGGGTCTATGGTATCAGATCTTGGCATGCACGGCGTTTTACAGGGCGTTCCCCTAGCGTAAGCTACGCAGTAGGAGAGACCTCTCGTAAGAGAACGTACTCGGTTACTAACGTAACCTCGGTTCTCTCAGAGAGGGAACGAGTACTGCGTACCTTGCCGTGCAAGCGTGTGCTCTGGGCGCTTTTATGATGAAAAAACCAGAGTGTAGCTACCTGCGAGCGATATTTATAGGCTGCGATCACGCCACTTTCGGCGGGAGATGACGTATCAGGCGCGAAATGCTCTCATTGGAGCTGACATCGACATAGAGTTTCAAAGCTCTGAAAACAGCGTTTCTGCTCAGGACAAACCTGGTTTGATGCAATGTTACTGAAACTCTGTCAAACATTAAAAGTGTGTCATGTGCATGAATAAAATGCTGTTTTCAATGCAGTAATGCACATCTGAAGGTGTTAGAAGAGTTTTGCATGAATTATTATGTTAGAGTCTCAAAGCTCTGAAAACAGCGTTTCTGCTCCGGACAAACCTGGTTTGATGCAATATTACTGAAACTCTGTCAAACATTAAAAGTTTGTCATGTGCATGAATAAAATGCTGTTTGCAATGCAGTAATGCACATCTGAAGGTGTTAGAAGAGTTTTGCATGAATTATTATGTTAGAGTCTCAAAGCTCTGAAAACAGCGTTTCTGCTCCGGACAAACCTGGTTTGATGCAATGTTACTGAAACTCTGTCAAACATTAAAAGTTTGTCAAGTGCATGAATAAAATGCTATTTGCAATGCAGTAATGCACATCTGAATGTGTTAGAAGAGTTTTGCATGAATTATTATGTTAGAGTTTCAAAGCTCTGAAAACAGCGTTTCTGCTCCGGACAAACCTGGTTTGATGCAATGTTACTGAAACTCTGTCAAACATTAAAAGTTTGTCATGTGCATGAATAAAATGCTGTTTGCAGCATGCACATCTGAAGGTGCACATCTGAAGGTGTTAGAAGAGTTTTGCATGAATTATTATGTTAGAGTCTCAAAGCTCTGAAAACAGCGTTTCTGCTCCGGACAAACCTGGTTTGATGCAATGTTACTGAAACTCTGTCAAACATTAAAAAATTGTCAAGTGCATGAATAAAATGCTATTTGTAATGCAGTAATGCACATCTGAAGGTGTTAGAAGAGTTTTGCATGAATTATTATGTTAGAGTCTCAAAGCTCTGAAAACAGCGTTTCTGCTCCGGACAAACCTGGTTTGATGCAATGTTACTGAAACTCTGTCAAACATTAAAAATTTGTCATGTGCATGAATAAAATGCTGTTTGCAATGCAGTAATGCACATCTGAAGGTGTTAGAAGAGTTTTGCATGAATTATTATGTTAGAGTTTCAAAGCTCTGAAAACAGCGTTTCTGCTCCGGACAAACCTGGTTTGATGCAATGTTACTGAAACTCTGTCAAACATTAAAAGTTTGTCATGTGCATGAATAAAATGCTGTTTGCAATGCAGCAATGCACATCTGAAGGTGTTAGAAGAGTTTTGCATGAATTATTATGTTAGAGTCTCAAAGCTCTGAAAACAGCGTTTCTGCTCCGGACAGACCTGGTTTGATGCAATATTACTGAAACTCTGTCAAACATTAAAAGTTTGTCATGTGCATGAATAAAATGCTGTTTGCAATGCAGTAATGCACATCTGAAGGTGTTAGAAGAGTTTTGCATGAATTATTATGTTAGAGTCTCAAAGCTCTGAAAACAGCGTTTCTGCTCCGGCAGTGGCGGTTCTAGACAAATTTGACTAGGGGGGCCAAGAAGGGGCCAGTGTTTAACCAGAGGGGCACATTAAAAAATGACAACAAGTGATATTTAAAGATTATAAACTTTATTTTACTTTAAAATCATACAAACATTTTAGGGATGCTCATATTGACCGTTCACTGTTAACCGACAGTAAGAATTTTAACCGATTTTTACTATAAGTTAAACGGTTTAATTTTTTTTACGTTTGCTGCATGGTGAAAGAAAAAAAATGTTTACTCACGGGCGCGTGTCGACACGTGCAGTGCGGCTGTTTAGACATATTTTGATGAGTAAGCACCTGCTTTACCTTCTCTTAGTTTGTGTAACTGATGTATAGCCTATGTGCTGTATGATAGCAATGGCGACGTTGCGTTATCAGAGAGTAAATCCGTGAATAAATGAATTCAAATTCTGAATTAATTATAGTCTTAAAAGTGCGCGCTCCCCTTACAATCACTGGAAAGCTGTCACTCATACATTACTGTAGTTCATCGCAATCTCTCAAAGTTAATAAAAGGTAATAAAATCACATTTACACAGTACAATTAATCTCTTATTTACATCATGTCTACACTTTCTTTGTTTTAATGAGAGAGTTCTCAGAGGTGTAGAATTTCAGCAGAACTGAACCGGCACTTGATCATGAACTAACAATGAACAGCTGTATATTTTTATTAACTAACGTTAACAAAGATTTTACAAAGCCATTTACAAACTTGATTTAATTATCAGTGTGAAAAACAAAAGTAACACGGTTATGTGCAAGAACAACAAGTCACTCACGAAATGAAATTGTTTTGCTTACCTTCGACTCTTGCAACAGGAGAAATAAATCGTAGCTCCTCTATCCAAGAGTAGTTCTAATTGTTGCTGCAGTGTTTGTGTGCGCCGCTCTAATTTACCCATGTAAGTAGAACGATGCGTCGCATTAGTTCCGCTTTTGGCGCTCGTGTGTAAAACCATAATTAATTAATTTTTTTATTTGGTCAGTACGGGGGGCCACAGGGGTGGCCAAGGATATGTCTACAGGGGCACGGGCCTCCCTTGGCCTCCGTGTAGAACCGCCACTGTGCTCCGGACAAACCTGGTTTGATGCAATGTTACTGAAACTCTGTCAAACATTAAAAGTTTGTCATGTGCATGAATAAAATGCTGTTTGCAATGCAGTAATGCACATCTGAAGGTGTTAGTAGAGATTTGCATGAATTATTATGGTAGAGTTTCAAAGCTCTGAAAACAGCGTTTCTGCTCCGGACAAACCTGGTTTGATGCAATGTTACTGAAACTCTGTCAAACATTAAAAGTTTGTCATGTGCATGAATAAAATGCTGTTTGCAATGCAGTAATGCACATCTGAAGGTGTTAGAAGAGTTTTGAATGAATTATTATGTTAGAGTCTCAAAGCTCTGAAAACAGCGTTTCTGCTCAGGACAAACCTGGTTTGATGCAATGTTACTGAAACTCTGTCAAACATTAAAAGTTTGTCATGTGCATGAATAAAATGCTGTTTGCAATGCAGTAATGCACATCTGAAGGTGTTAGAAGAGTTTTGCATGAATTATTATGTTAGAGTTTCAAAGCTCTGAAAACAGCGTTTCTGCTCCGGACAAACCTGGTTTGATGCAATGTTACTGAAACTCTGTCAAACATTAAAAGTTTGTCATGTGCATTAATAAAATGCTATTTGCAATGCAGTAATGCACATCTGAAGGTGTTAGAAGAGTTTTGCATGAATTATTATGTTAGAGTCTCAAAGCTCTGAAAACAGCGTTTCTGCTCCGGACAAACCTGGTTTGATGCAATGTTACTGAAACTCTGTCAAACATTAAAAATTTGTCATGTGCATGAATAAAATGCTGTTTGCAATGCAGTAATGCACATCTGAAGGTGTTAGAAGAGTTTTGCATGAATTATTATGTTAGAGTTTCAAAGCTCTGAAAACAGCGTTTCTGCTCCGGACAAACCTGGTTTGATGCAATGTTACTGAAACTCTGTCAAACATTAAAAGTTTGTCATGTGCATGAATAAAATGTTGTTTGCAATGCAGTAATGCACATCTGAAGGTGTTAGAAGAGTTTTGCATGAATTATTATGTTAGAATCTCAAAGCTCTGAAAACAGCGTTTCTGCTCCGGACAAACCTGGTTTGATGCAATGTTACTGAAACTCTGTCAAACATTAAAAGTTTGTCATGTGCATGAATAAAATGCTGTTTGCAATGCAGTAATGCACATCTGAAGGTGTTAGAAGAGTTTTGCATGAATTATTATGTTAGAGTCTCAAAGCTCTGAAAACAGCGTTTCTGCTCCGGACAGACCTGGTTTGATGCAATATTACTGAAAATCTGTCAAACATTAAAAGTTTGTCATGTGCATGAATAAAATGCTGTTTGCAATGCAGTAATGCACATCTGAAGGTGTTAGAAGAGTTTTGCATGAATTATTATGTTAGAGTTTCAAAGCTCTGAAAACAGCGTTTCTGCTCAGGACAAACCTGGTTTGATGCAATGTTACTGAAACTCTGTCAAACATTAAAAGTTTGTCATGTGCATGAATAAAATGCTGTTTGCAATGCAGTAATGCACATCTGAAGGTGTTAGAAGAGTTTTGCATGAATTATTATGTTAGAGTTTCAAAGCTCTGAAAACAGCGTTTCTGCTCCGGACAAACCTGGTTTGATGCAATGTTACTGAAACTCTGTCAAACATTAAAAGTTTGTCATGTGCATGAATAAAATGCTATTTGCAATGCAGTAATGCACATCTGAAGGTGTTAGAAGAGTTTTGCATGAATTATTATGTTAGAGTCTCAAAGCTCTGAAAACAGCGTTTCTGCTCCGGACAAACCTGGTTTGATGCAATGTTACTGAAACTCTGTCAAACATTAAAAAATTGTCAAGTCGTCACCTTAGAATTATAAGGTTCTATCTGCGTTCCGAGTGGTTTTGAGATATTGAGCTTTAAAGTTTTTGCATTCTATATAGCAAAAACTATATGGGGAACAAGTCTCTTTCCTACATGAGAATGACAGAGACCCTAAATGTATTCTAAATGTACAATATCAAAATCCTCTCAAATTTTTAAATGGGGATTTTGGGAACAGGTCAAATGCAGATAGAACCTTCTAATTCTAAAAAGTCGTTTTCTGCTTGGAATTATAAGGTTCTATCTCGCAAAACATTAATTAAAGCAACAATTTTCAAGAAATAAAAGTAGTTTACTTACAATTTGTTTTAAAACATAAATTACTGTTGTAACAATGTGTCAACATGTATGAGAAAGGTCAATATAATGCTTTCTTTATCACATTTATTTTATTTCTAGGACAAATATTTTTTTCTTAAGTTAGGCATAAAAAGCAGTGCTGAATATTTTGTCCAGAGCAGATGTTAATTTTATGATTGTAGTGAGTAATTAACTAGACATTATTGCAGAAACAGTTAAAAAAAAAAAAAAAAACAGCTACTCTAATCCATCTGACCGGGACTTTATTTCACAAAAAGCCATATTCAACCATATTCGAATATGACTATCGTTTTCAATATCTTTAATAGTAACAGTTTGATCGCTGTTGACCACATTCACCATCAAACGACAATGACATTTCATTATGTACTCTACATTATGCATTTGCTCTACACTACAGTAAAGCCATTCAAGCCAGTTGCAGATACTATTGTTTGTTTTATGCCGGTAATATAATGCCGGTAGCGGTAATTATGAGTAAAAAAAATCAGGCCATCATTATGTTTTAAACAGTGCCACTTTGAGGATTAAACGTGAATTGCACCTTTTAATTCTAAAGACGTGTAATTACTGTTGTTTTACGTGTAATATTTCCTGCTGTTATGGAGCAGTCCGGGCGACATGACAAAGAAAGTTGATTCTGATTGGTCCTCTTGTTTGCATTCGAAGTGCTGATTGGCTCACAGATAGAACCTTATAGAGCCAAATTATAGTTCGACTTTGTAGATAGAACCTTTTTCTTTTCTAAATAAAAAGTCCTAAAATGTACACAACTTTTAAAAAACCATCACATAATGTAAATAAGTTGTCACAGAATAAGAATATGTGAATAACTCAATTTTGACAAAAATGTCAGATAGAACCTTATAATTCTAAGGTGACGAAGTGCATGAATAAAATGCTATTTGTAATGCAGTAATGCACATCTGAAGGTGTTAGAAGAGTTTTGCATGAATTATTATGTTAGAGTCTCAAAGCTCTGAAAACAGCGTTTCTGCTCCGGACAAACCTGGTTTGATGCAATGTTACTGAAACTCTGTCAAACATTAAAAATTTGTCATGTGCATGAATAAAATGCTGTTTGCAATGCAGTAATGCACATCTGAAGGTGTTAGAAGAGTTTTGCATGAATTATTATGTTAGAGTTTCAAAGCTCTGAAAACAGCGTTTCTGCTCCGGACAAACCTGGATTGATGCAATGTTACTGAAACTCTGTCAAACATTAAAAGTTTGTCATGTGCATGAATAAAATGCTGTTTGCAATGCAGTAATGCACATCTGAAGGTGTTAGAAGAGTTTTGCATGAATTATTATGTTAGAGTCTCAAAGCTCTGAAAACAGCGTTTCTGCTCCGGACAAACCTGGTTTGATGCAATGTTACTGAAACTCTGTCAAACATTAAAAGTTTGTCAAGTGCATGAATAAAATGCTATTTGTAATGCAGTAATGCACATCTGAAGGTGTTAGAAGAGTTTTGCATGAATTATTATGTTAGAGTCTCAAAGCTCTGAAAACAGCGTTTCTGCTCCGGACAAACCTGGTTTGATGCAATGTTACTGAAACTCTGTCAAACATTAAAAAATTGTCAAGTGCATGAATAAAATGCTGTTTGCAATGCAGTAATGCACATCTGAAGGTGTTAGAAGAATTTTGCATGAATTATTATGTTAGAGTCTCAAAGCTCTGAAAACAGCGTTTCTGCTCCGGACAAACCTGGTTTGATGCAATATTACTGAAACTCTGTCAAACATTAAAAGTTTGTCATGTGCATGAATAAAATGCTGTTTTCAATGCAGTAATGCACATCTGAAGGTGTTAGAAGAGTTTTGCATGAATTATTATGTTAGAGTTTCAAAGCTCTGAAAACAGCGTTTCTGCTACGGACAAACCTGGTTTGATGCAATGTTACTGAAACTCTGTCAAACATTAAAAGTTTGTCATGTGCATGAATAAAATGCTGTTTGCAATGCAGTAATGCACATCTGAAGGTGTTAGAAGAGTTTTGCATGAATTATTATGTTAGAGTCTCAAAGCTCTGAAAACAGCGTTTATGCTCCGGACAGACCTGGTTTGATGCAATATTACTGAAACTCTGTCAAACATTAAAAGTTTGTCATGTGCATGAATAAAATGCTGTTTGCAATGCAGTAATGCACATCTGAAGGTGTTAGAAGAGTTTTGCATGAATTATTATGTTAGAGTCTCAAAGCTCTGAAAACAGCGTTTCTGCTCCGGACAAACCTGGTTTGATACAATGTTACTGAAACTCTGTCAAACATTAAAAGTTTGTCAAGTGCATGAATAAAATGCTATTTGTAATGCAGTAATGCACATCTGAATGTGTTAGAAGAGTTTTGCATGACTTATTATGTTAGAGTTTCAAAGCTCTAAAAACAGCGTTTCTGCTCCGGACAAACCTGGTTTGATGCAATGTTACTGAAACTCTGTCAAACATTAAAAGTTTGTCATGTGCATGAATAAAATGCTGTTTGTAATGCAGTATTGCACATCTGAAGGTGTTAGAAGAGTTTTGCATGAATTATTATGTTAGAGTCTCAAAGCTCTGAAAACAGCGTTTCTGCTCCGGACAAACCTGGTTTGATGCAATGTTACTGAAACTCTGTCAAACATTAAAAAATTGTCAAGTGCATGAATAAAATGCTGTTTGCAATGCAGTAATGCACATCTGAAGGTGTTAGAAGAATTTTGCATGAATTATTATGTTAGAGTCTCAAAGCTCTGAAAACAGCGTTTCTGCTCCGGACAAACCTGGTTTGATGCAATGTTACTGAAACTCTGTCAAACATTAAAAGTTTGTCATGTGCATGAATAAAATGCTGTTTGCAATGCAGTATTGCACATCTGAAGGTGTTAGAAGAGTTTTGCATGAATTATTATGTTAGAGTCTCAAAGCTCTGAAAACAGCGTTTCTGCTCCGGACAAACCTGGTTTGATGCAATGTTACTGAAACTCTGTCAAACATTAAAAAATTGTCAAGTGCATGAATAAAATGCTGTTTGTAATGCAGTAATGCACATCTGAAGGTGTTAGAAGAGTTTTGCATGAATTATTATGTTAGAGTCTCAAAGCTCTGAAAACAGCGTTTCTGCTCCGGACAAACCTGGTTTGATGCAATGTTACTGAAACTCTGTCAAACATTAAAAAATTGTCAAGTCGTCACCTTAGAATTATAAGGTTCTATCTGCGTTCCGAGTGGTTTTGAGATATTGAGCTTTAAAGTTTTTGCATTCTATATAGCAAAAACTATATGGGGAACAAGTCTCTTTCCTACATGAGAATGACAGAGACCCTAAATGTATTCTAAATGTACAATATCAAAATCCTCTCAAATTTTTAAATGGGGATTTTGGGAACAGGTCAAATGCAGATAGAACCTTCTAATTCTAAAAAGTCGTTTTCTGCTTGGAATTATAAGGTTCTATCTCGCAAAACATTAATTAAAGCAACAATTTTCAAGAAATAAAAGTAGTTTACTTACAATTTGTTTTAAAACATAAATTACTGTTGTAACAATGTGTCAACATGTATGAGAAAGGTCAATATAATGCTTTCTTTATCACATTTATTTTATTTCTAGGACAAATATTTTTTTCTTAAGTTAGGCATAAAAAGCAGTGCTGAATATTTTGTCCAGAGCAGATGTTAATTTTATGATTGTAGTGAGTAATTAACTAGACATTATTGCAGAAACAGTTAAAAAAAAAAAAAAAAACAGCTACTCTAATCCATCTGACCGGGACTTTATTTCACAAAAAGCCATATTCAACCATATTCGAATATGACTATCGTTTTCAATATCTTTAATAGTAACAGTTTGATCGCTGTTGACCACATTCACCATCAAACGACAATGACATTTCATTATGTACTCTACATTATGCATTTGCTCTACACTACAGTAAAGCCATTCAAGCCAGTTGCAGATACTATTGTTTGTTTTATGCCGGTAATATAATGCCGGTAGCGGTAATTATGAGTAAAAAAAATCAGGCCATCATTATGTTTTAAACAGTGCCACTTTGAGGATTAAACGTGAATTGCACCTTTTAATTCTAAAGACGTGTAATTACTGTTGTTTTACGTGTAATATTTCCTGCTGTTATGGAGCAGTCCGGGCGACATGACAAAGAAAGTTGATTCTGATTGGTCCTCTTGTTTGCATTCGAAGTGCTGATTGGCTCACAGATAGAACCTTATAGAGCCAAATTATAGTTCGACTTTGTAGATAGAACCTTTTTCTTTTCTAAATAAAAAGTCCTAAAATGTACACAACTTTTAAAAAACCATCACATAATGTAAATAAGTTGTCACAGAATAAGAATATGTGAATAACTCAATTTTGACAAAAATGTCAGATAGAACCTTATAATTCTAAGGTGACGAAGTGCATGAATAAAATGCTATTTGTAATGCAGTAATGCACATCTGAAGGTGTTAGAAGAGTTTTGCATGAATTATTATGTTAGAGTCTCAAAGCTCTGAAAACAGCGTTTCTGCTCCGGACAAACCTGGTTTGATGCAATGTTACTGAAACTCTGTCAAACATTAAAAATTTGTCATGTGCATGAATAAAATGCTGTTTGCAATGCAGTAATGCACATCTGAAGGTGTTAGAAGAGTTTTGCATGAATTATTATGTTAGAGTTTCAAAGCTCTGAAAACAGCGTTTCTGCTCCGGACAAACCTGGATTGATGCAATGTTACTGAAACTCTGTCAAACATTAAAAGTTTGTCATGTGCATGAATAAAATGCTGTTTGCAATGCAGTAATGCACATCTGAAGGTGTTAGAAGAGTTTTGCATGAATTATTATGTTAGAGTCTCAAAGCTCTGAAAACAGCGTTTCTGCTCCGGACAAACCTGGTTTGATGCAATGTTACTGAAACTCTGTCAAACATTAAAAGTTTGTCAAGTGCATGAATAAAATGCTATTTGTAATGCAGTAATGCACATCTGAAGGTGTTAGAAGAGTTTTGCATGAATTATTATGTTAGAGTCTCAAAGCTCTGAAAACAGCGTTTCTGCTCCGGACAAACCTGGTTTGATGCAATGTTACTGAAACTCTGTCAAACATTAAAAAATTGTCAAGTGCATGAATAAAATGCTGTTTGCAATGCAGTAATGCACATCTGAAGGTGTTAGAAGAATTTTGCATGAATTATTATGTTAGAGTCTCAAAGCTCTGAAAACAGCGTTTCTGCTCCGGACAAACCTGGTTTGATGCAATATTACTGAAACTCTGTCAAACATTAAAAGTTTGTCATGTGCATGAATAAAATGCTGTTTTCAATGCAGTAATGCACATCTGAAGGTGTTAGAAGAGTTTTGCATGAATTATTATGTTAGAGTTTCAAAGCTCTGAAAACAGCGTTTCTGCTACGGACAAACCTGGTTTGATGCAATGTTACTGAAACTCTGTCAAACATTAAAAGTTTGTCATGTGCATGAATAAAATGCTGTTTGCAATGCAGTAATGCACATCTGAAGGTGTTAGAAGAGTTTTGCATGAATTATTATGTTAGAGTCTCAAAGCTCTGAAAACAGCGTTTATGCTCCGGACAGACCTGGTTTGATGCAATATTACTGAAACTCTGTCAAACATTAAAAGTTTGTCATGTGCATGAATAAAATGCTGTTTGCAATGCAGTAATGCACATCTGAAGGTGTTAGAAGAGTTTTGCATGAATTATTATGTTAGAGTCTCAAAGCTCTGAAAACAGCGTTTCTGCTCCGGACAAACCTGGTTTGATACAATGTTACTGAAACTCTGTCAAACATTAAAAGTTTGTCAAGTGCATGAATAAAATGCTATTTGTAATGCAGTAATGCACATCTGAATGTGTTAGAAGAGTTTTGCATGACTTATTATGTTAGAGTTTCAAAGCTCTAAAAACAGCGTTTCTGCTCCGGACAAACCTGGTTTGATGCAATGTTACTGAAACTCTGTCAAACATTAAAAGTTTGTCATGTGCATGAATAAAATGCTGTTTGTAATGCAGTATTGCACATCTGAAGGTGTTAGAAGAGTTTTGCATGAATTATTATGTTAGAGTCTCAAAGCTCTGAAAACAGCGTTTCTGCTCCGGACAAACCTGGTTTGATGCAATGTTACTGAAACTCTGTCAAACATTAAAAAATTGTCAAGTGCATGAATAAAATGCTGTTTGCAATGCAGTAATGCACATCTGAAGGTGTTAGAAGAATTTTGCATGAATTATTATGTTAGAGTCTCAAAGCTCTGAAAACAGCGTTTCTGCTCCGGACAAACCTGGTTTGATGCAATGTTACTGAAACTCTGTCAAACATTAAAAGTTTGTCATGTGCATGAATAAAATGCTGTTTGCAATGCAGTATTGCACATCTGAAGGTGTTAGAAGAGTTTTGCATGAATTATTATGTTAGAGTCTCAAAGCTCTGAAAACAGCGTTTCTGCTCCGGACAAACCTGGTTTGATGCAATGTTACTGAAACTCTGTCAAACATTAAAAAATTGTCAAGTGCATGAATAAAATGCTGTTTGTAATGCAGTAATGCACATCTGAAGGTGTTAGAAGAGTTTTGCATGAATTATTATGTTAGAGTCTCAAAGCTCTGAAAACAGCGTTTCTGCTCCGGACAAACCTGGTTTGATGCAATGTCACTGAAACTCTGTCAAACATTAAAACTGTGTCATGTGCATGAATAAAATGCTGTTTGCAATGCAGTAATGCACATCTGAAAGTGTTAGAAGAGTTTTGCATGAATTATTATGTTAGAGTCTCAAAGCTCTGAAAACAGCGTTTCTGCTCCGGACAGACCTAGTTTGATGCAATATTACTGAAACTCTGTCAAACATTAAAAGTTTGTCATGTGCATGAATAAAATGCTGTTTGCAATGCAGTAATGCACATCTGAAGGTGTTAGAAGAGTTTTGCATGAATTATTATGTTAGAGTTTCAAAGCTCTGAAAACAGCGTTTCTGCTCCGGACAAACCTGGTTTGATGCAATGTTACTGAAACTCTGTCAAACATTAAAAGTTTGTCATGTGCATGAATAAAATGCTGTTTGCAATGCAGTAATGCACATCTGAAGGTGTTAGAAGAGTTTTGCATGAATTATTATGTTAGAGTCTCAAAGCTCTGAAAACAGCGTTTCTGCTCCGGACAGACCTGGTTTGATGCAATATTACTGAAACTCTGTCAAACATTAAAAGTTTGTCATGTGCATGAATAAAATGCTGTTTGCAGCATGCACATCTGAAGGTGCACATCTGAAGGTGTTAGAAGAGTTTTGCATGAATTATTATGTTAGAGTCTCAAAGCTCTGAAAACAGCGTTTCTGCTCCGGACAGATCTGGTTTGATGCAATATTACTGAAACTCTGTCAAACATTAAAAGTTTGTCATGTGCATGAATAAAATGCTATTTGCAATGCAGTAATGCACATCTGAAGGTGTTAGAAGAGTTTTGCATGAATTATTATGTTAGAGTCTCAAAGCTCTGAAAACAGCGTTTCTGCTCCGGACAAACCTGGTTTGATGCAATATTACTGAAACTCTGTCAAACATTAAAAATTTGTCATGTGCATGAATAAAATGCTGTTTGCAATGCAGTAATGCACATCTGAAGGTGTTAGAAGAGTTTTGCATGAATTATTATGTTAGAGTTTCAAAGCTCTGAAAACAGCGTTTCTGCTCCGGACAAACCTGGTTTGATGCAATGTTACTGAAACTCTGTCAAACATTAAAAGTTTGTCATGTTCATGAATAAAATGCTGTTTGCAATGCAGTAATGCACATCTGAAGGTGTTAGAAGAGTTTTGCATGAATTATTATGTTAGAGTCTCAAAGCTCTGAAAACAGCGTTTCTGCTCCGGAAAGACCTGGTTTGATGCAATATTACTGAAACTCTGTCAAACATTAAAAGTTTGTCATGTGCATGAATAAAATGCTGTTTGCAATGCAGTAATGCACATCTGAAGGTATTAGTAGAGATTTGCATGAATTATTATGGTAGAGTTTCAAAGCTCTGAAAACAGCGTTTCTGCTCCGGACAAACCTGGTTTGATGCAATGTTACTGAAACTCTGTCAAACATTAAAAGTTTGTCATGTGCATGAATAAAATGCTGTTTGCAATGCAGTAATGCACATCTGAAGGTGTTAGAAGAGTTTTGCATGAATTATTATGTTAGAATCTCAAAGCTCTGAAAACAGCGTTTCTGCTCCGGACAAACCTGGTTTGATGCAATGTTACTGAAACTCTGTCAAACATTAAAAGTTTGTCATGTGCATGAATAAAATGCTGTTTGCAATGCAGTAATGCACATCTGAAGGTGTTAGAAGAGTTTTGCATGAATTATTATGTTAGAGTCTCAAAGCTCTGAAAACAGCGTTTCTGCTCCGGAAAGACCTGGTTTGATGCAATATTACTGAAACTCTGTCAAACATTAAAAGTTTGTCATGTGCATGAATAAAATGCTGTTTGCAATGCAGTAATGCACATCTGAAGGTATTAGTTGTAACGTATCTGGTCTTCCCTATCTCATCATGAACTCTTGCACCACACTTCATGGACTACAATCCCCATAAGCCACTGCACCAATCACTGCACACATCTGTTCCTCATTTCCCACTGATCTGATTGCTGCAAACACCTGTTTCACATTTACTGACATGCATTTAAGCCACTCACACACACAGCCACCTTGCGAAGTCTAATTGTTCCCATGGTCATTATTCTAAGCGTGTTTCTCTGGATTGGATTGCCTGTGTATGACTCTGGACTGTGTACCCCGTTGATGATTCCTGCTTCCTGCCATTGCGACCATTGCTGGATTATTGAACTGTTTCCCGGATTACCTACGTTGTTCCTGTTTTCTGGTGATTATTCTGCCTGTTGACTATTCTAATAAAGCCTTGCAATTGGATCCGCACGTCTCTGACTCCTCCTTGTGACAGAAGACTTCGCCAAACCAGGATCCAGCGGCTTTGTTTCACCCCCAGCATCATCATGGACCCAGTCAACCAACTTCTGCTTCTCCGACAAGGAGATCGCCCCATCGAGGAATATGTTCTCCATTTCTGTGAGTTGTTGAAGAACACACCATTTTTTGATGAAGTTTACTTCAAGGACTTATTTCGGAGGGGACTTAATGAGCCAACTAAGTCAATGTTGCCAGGAGGGGAATTCAGATGTCCACTAAGGGACGTAATGGACTATGCACTATTGTTATGTGGCTCTCCGCTTACTGTGGAGGTTCTAGAAGGGCCACAGTACAAGAGGTCTGCTAGCCCAGAACCACAGCAGCCACACTTTACCACGGGGTGGAAAAGATTAATTTCTAGCGTGGAGGACCCACCGCTGCTGTCGGCTCGAGCAGCTGGTCTCCCAACCAGCCCTCCAGTGACTGCGCCGCCAGAGCGCCCTCCAGTGACTGCGCCGCCAGAGCGCCCTCCAGTGACTGCGCCGCCAGAGCGCCCTCCAGTGACTGCGCCGCCAGAGCGCCCTCCAGTGACTGCGCCGCCAGAGCGCCCTCCAGTGACTGCGCCGCCAGAGCGCCCTCCAGTGACCGCTCGCTCAGAGCCTGCTCTTCCAGAGTCTCCGCTGGAGACGCCCAGCCCTCCTGAATCTCCGCTGGGGTCGTCCAGTTCTCCAGAGCCCGCTCCTCAAGAGCGTCGTCCAGAGCCCGCTTCACAAGAGCGTCGTCCAGAGCCCGCTTCACAAGAGCTCCGCTCCACTCCGCTGGTTCAGCCCTGCCTTCCAGACACTCCGCTGATTCAGCCCTGCCTTCCAGAGACCCCGCTGGTTCCGCCCAGCCTTCCAGAGACTCCGCTGGTTCCGCCCAGCCTTCCAGAGACTCCG
The DNA here is from genome assembly GCF_049309525.1 of Garra rufa. Classification (NCBI taxonomy): domain Eukaryota; kingdom Metazoa; phylum Chordata; class Actinopteri; order Cypriniformes; family Cyprinidae; genus Garra; species Garra rufa. Next base: position 243,863 of record NC_133378.1, on the reverse strand, counting down.
CTGGTTCCGCCCAGCCTTCCAGAGACTCCGCTGATTCAGCCCAGCCTTCCAGACACTCCGCTGGTTCCGCCCAGCCTTCCAGACACTCCGCTGATTCAGCCCTGCCTTCCAGAGACCCCGCTGGTTCCGCCCAGCCTTCCAGAGACTCCGCTGGTTCCGCCCAGCCTTCCAGAGACTCCGCTGATTCAGCCCAGCCTTCCAGACACTCCGCTGGTTCCGCCCAGCCTTCCAGACACTCCGCTGATTCAGCCCTGCCTTCCAGAGACTCCGCTGGTTCCGCCCAGCCTTCCAGACACTCCGCTGGTTCCGCCCAGCCTTCCAGAGACTCCGCTGGTTACATCCAGTCGTCCTGAGATTCCTGTCTGCCCGGTTCTGGTCACGGAGCTCAGGCATGGACTGTTCCCACCCACCCTCCCTGCTGCTCCAGTCCTGCCACCTCTGTCTCCTGACAGTCCCTCTACTCACCCCCATCCCACCTTCGTGGCAGAGGACTTGCCGTGGGACTGCCAGTCGCCATCGGTGTCCAGACTGAAGGACCCCTCACCATCACCTCCAGTCTCAGAGTCCTGGACTCCACCTCGGTCCTCCGACCCTGCGGCTCCACCCCGGCTCTGTGCTCCCTCGTCTCCGTTGTCGGCCGTCGGCCCAACAGCTCCTCCGGGCTCCATCGTCTCTCCGGCTCCGCCCCGGTCAGTCGTCACCCCACCTTCGCCTCTGGACTCCACTCCTCCGGCTGCGCCTCGTCACTCCGTCCTGCCGGCTCTGTGGACCTCCTCCCTCCCGTGGGCACAGCCTCGATCCTCTGTCACTCCGGCTCCGCTGCGTACCTCCGGACCTCCATCTCCGCCGGGGTCGCCAGAGCCTTGGGTTCCGCCTTGGCCCTCCGGATCCTCTGTGTCGCCCAGGACCATCGACTCTCCGGTTCCGCCTCGGGCTCCACCGGCTCTACCTCCGTCGGTCGGCCCCATGCAGGAGCCAACCCTTCCTCCTCCATGGCTTCTCCCTCCGTCGGCTCCGCCTCATTTCGTGGTTCCAGTACCACTACATGGACCTGGCCCTCCATCCCTCCCCCTGTTCCGCCTCCGCTCCACCACCCTCAAGATTGTTAAGGTGGTTAGAGCGTCTGGAAGCCGCTCCTTGCGGAGGGGCTATGTAACGTATCTGGTCTTCCCTATCTCATCATGAACTCTTGCACCACACTTCATGGACTACAATCCCCATAAGCCACTGCACCAATCACTGCACACATCTGTTCCTCATTTCCCACTGATCTGATTGCTGCAAACACCTGTTTCACATTTACTGACATGCATTTAAGCCACTCACACACACAGCCACCTTGCGAAGTCTAATTGTTCCCATGGTCATTATTCTAAGCGTGTTTCTCTGGATTGGATTGCCTGTGTATGACTCTGGACTGTGTACCCCGTTGATGATTCCTGCTTCCTGCCATTGCGACCATTGCTGGATTATTGAACTGTTTCCCGGATTACCTACGTTGTTCCTGTTTTCTGGTGATTATTCTGCCTGTTGACTATTCTAATAAAGCCTTGCAATTGGATCCGCACGTCTCTGACTCCTCCTTGTGACATTAGTAGAGATTTGCATGAATTATTATGGTAGAGTTTCAAAGCTCTGAAAACAGCGTTTCTGCTCCGGACAAACCTGGTTTGATGCAATGTTACTGAAACTCTGTCAAACATTAAAAGTTTGTCATGTGCATGAATAAAATGCTGTTTGCAATGCAGTAATGCACATCTGAAGGTGTTAGAAGAGTTTTGCATGAATTATTATGTTAGAATCTCAAAGCTCTGAAAACAGCGTTTCTGCTCCGGACAAACCTGGTTTGATGCAATGTTACTGAAACTCTGTCAAACATTAAAAGTTTGTCATGTGCATGAATAAAATGCTGTTTGCAATGCAGTAATGCACATCTGAAGGTGTTAGAAGAGTTTTGCATGAATTATTATGTTAGAGTCTCAAAGCTCTGAAAACAGCGTTTCTGCTCCGGACAGACCTGGTTTGATGCAATATTACTGAAACTCTGTCAAACATTAAAAGTTTGTCATGTGCATGAATAAAATGCTGTTTGCAATGCAGTAATGCACATCTGAAGGTATTAGTAGAGATTTGCATGAATTATTATGGTAGAGTTTCAAAGCTCTGAAAACAGCGTTTCTGCTCCGGACAAACCTGGTTTGATGCAATGTTACTGAAACTCTGTCAAACATTAAAAGTTTGTCATGTGCATGAATAAAATGCTGTTTGCAATGCAGTAATGCACATCTGAAGGTGTTAGAAGAGTTTTGCATGAATTATTATGTTAGAATCTCAAAGCTCTGAAAACAGCGTTTCTGCTCCGGACAAACCTGGTTTGATGCAATGTTACTGAAACTCTGTCAAACATTAAAAGTTTGTCATGTGCATGAATAAAATGCTGTTTGCAATGCAGTAATGCACATCTGAAGGTGTTAGAAGAGTTTTGCATAAATTATTATGTTAGAGTCTCAAAGCTCTGAAAACAGCGTTTCTGCTCCGGACAGACCTGGTTTGATGCAATATTACTGAAACTCTGTCAAACATTAAAAGTTTGTCATGTGCATGAATAAAATGCTGTTTGCAGCATGCACATCTGAAGGTGCACATCTGAAGGTGTTAGAAGAGTTTTGCATGAATTATTATGTTAGAGTCTCAAAGCTCTGAAAACAGCGTTTCTGCTCCGGACAGACCTGGTTTGATGCAATATTACTGAAACTCTGTCAAACATTAAAAGTTTGTCATGTGCATGAATAAAATGCTGTTTGCAATGCAGTAATGCACATCTGAAGGTGTTAGAAGAGTTTTGCATTAATTATTATGTTAGAGTTTCAAAGCTCTGAAAACAGCGTAACTGCTCCGGACAAACCTGGTTTGATGCAGTGTTCTGCCACCCCAATGCGCCTTGCATACGTTGACAGACAGATAACTCCTCTACCAATCACCACGCTGAAGCAGATACACAGTTTACTTCGTTTAATGGATGACTGGAAGTAGGGTAAAACTGAAAAGAACAAATTAAATTTTAGTACACTTAGAGAAAAAGGAATATTTCACATACTGTACACATGGCTAGTACAACATAAACACATTATGCGATAACACTGCATATAAGTCTGCACTGATGCATATAGAATAAAGTACTGTACTGAAATCTTACACATTCCAAACTGTATACTAAATAAATAGCAACATACTGCACCAAAATAACTGAATAACAATATGTAACCGCAACACAAGTCACACATTTGTGTATAACACAATTAACACATGGTGACGCACACCTGTATAAAGATTCATATGAAAGTCTGTAAATAACACAAAATACTATCAAATATAGTTGAATTACTCTTTAACATAAACTCACATACCAACGATACTTCCGAAAGACAAGAAATGTAGCAGATGGCTAAGGATGAAAGGAACCACAATAGCAGGCTGCTCTGTTCCATGCAATAGACTGAAGCTGGTCCTATATTGATGACATCATCAGCAAGTTGCAACTCTTAAAGGAGCCAGCACCTATTACTATAATGTCACACATGACAACACACTCCCCGTCTGGTATCACAAGATACCAAACCTACTACCGATAAACTAAGAGAGAAACACGCCAGTCTCTGAATTAGTCTGAAGGAATGAGCATTACCACTTCAGTTATGGGTCTGATGAAAAATTTTGACTCTTCTTTATCCATGACCCTGATCTCCACTTTTCGCACCCTTCCATCTTCACTTGGGAACACTCTAGAGATGCGCCCCAGGGGCCACTGGTTACGTTTGGACTGATGGTCTTTCATAATAACTACACTGCCCTCTGTGATGTCTTGCCTTTTCAATTGCCACTTCTTCCTAGGTTGTAATGTAGAGAGATATTGTTTTCGCCACCTGTCCCAGAAGGTGGAGGCCAGACTTTGTACCTGTTTCCACTGCTTTCTGTAAAGGTCGGCATGATCAAACTCTCCAGGTGGACAAGGACAAAGACCGTACTTATGAGTGAGCAACGTTGAGGGGGTGAGTATGAGAGGGTCCTCCGGGTCCATAGAAACCGGCACCAACGGTCTGGAATTTATTATTGCCGTCGCCTCCGCCATGAATGTTGTGAGAACCTCGTGTGTGATTCTTGATGGTCCCAGCTGCAGCATCATTGAGTCCAAAATCTTCCGAGTTATCCCAATCATCCGCTCCCAGACCCCACCCATGTGGGAAGCGTGAGGAGGGTTGAAAATCCATGAACATCCTTGTTCTGCAAGAAACTTTGTGATCTTAGTTTCATCCAAGTTGGAGGGCATGTCCAGTTCCCTGCACGCTCCTACGAAATTTGTCCCTCGGTCCGAGCGTATCTGCTTTACTGGACCACGAATGGCAATGAAGCGTCTCAGAGCGTTTATGAAACAGGATGTGTCCATAGACTCCATTACCTCGATATGGACAGCTCTGATGGTTAAACAGGTGAACAACACCGCCCATCTCTTGCTGTTCGCAAGTCCTCCTCTAGTACGGCGGGCAGAAATGGTCCAAGGACCAAACACATCGGTCCCTACGTAAGTAAATGGGGGTTCTGTGTTGACTCTGTCCACTGGCAGATCGGCCATCTTCTGTGTTTCAGTTCGTCCACGCAGTTTTCGGCAAATCACACATCCAAAGATAAGGGAACATATGCATCTTTTGGCTCCCACAATCCAAAAGCCTGCCAAACGAATGGCACCTTCCGTGAAGTGTCTCCCTTGGTGTTGAGATTGCTCGTGATAATGTCTCACTATCAAAACTGCAATGTGATGTCGTCGTGGAATGATGATGGGAGTGATTTCTTCAAATCCAGTGTTCACTCGAGGAATACGACCGCCGACTCTGATAAGTCCATTCTCATCTATGAAGGGATTCAATGTAAAAAGGGGACTGTTCTTTGGGATATTCCTGTTATCTTTGATGCATCTGAATTCCTCAGAGAAAACTTCCTGTTGCACAGCACGAATGATGGCTTTCTTGGCTCGGCTCAATTCGTCTACACTATATGGTGTCGAACAACGATGCCATCCTTTGCAATCTTTCCCATCGTTGACCAGCTCTCTTTTATAGGTCCGTACAATGTGTATTAGACATGCAATAGCACGAAGGAGCTCCTTCCAATTCGAGAAGCGCTGGAAACGTTCTGAGCCTAGCTGACTGTCCTTCGTTAAGGTGACAAATGTTGACACTTCAGGACGGACTTCGACATCTGTCATAGGGTCAACAAGATCAAACGGGCCTGAGGAGAGGTATGTCTGGTTCGGGCATGACAAGAATGGAGGACCGGTAAGCCATGTCGTGTCTTTCAGATAGGCTGCAGGTACAGATCTTGTTGCGTGGTCTGCTGGATTCTGATCACTTGCCACATAATGCCATTGCAGAGGGTTTGTGCTTCTTCTGATTCTTAGTACTCGGTTATTAACAAAGACGTGGAACCTGCGCTTCTCATTATGAATATAACCAAGTACCACTTTACTGTCTGAAAAGAAGTTCACACGGTCAAACTCTGTATCCATTTCAGACATTATAAGGTCAGCCATCTGCACAGCTAACACTGCACTGCAGAGCTCAAGTCGTGGGATGGTCAGCTCTGGCCGGGGAGCTAGCTTGGCTTTCCCCAAGATGAAGCTTATCTTGCAGCTCCCATCAGGATTTGAACTTCTGATATAAGCTACTGCAGCTATAGCCAAGACAGAAGCATCTGAGAAGATGCAAAGCTCTCTCTGTGAAACTTCAGAAGAGAAATCTTTTGTATAATGTCTTGGGATCTGGAGATGATGAAGCTCTTGAAGAGAGTCCTTCCATTGCTGCCAAGGTCCCATCTTCTCTGGAAGCAGAGGTGCATCCCAGTCGCATGACTCAGTTGTAAGCTCTCTTATCAGAGCTTTGCCACGGATGACAACTGGAGCTGCGAACCCAAAGGGGTCGTATAAGCCGTTTACAGTTGAGAGGACTCCACGACGGGTGAATGGCTTTGTGACACATGACAACTGAAACGTGAATGTGTCAGTGAGGAGATTCCAACTAACTCCAAGGGTACGTTGTACTGGCATTGCAACCTTGCCTAGGTCCATGTCTCTTAGATCACTAGCTTGGTCATCCAAAGGAAACGCATCCATAACCTCCTTGCTGTTGGAAGAGATTTTGTGAAGCTTCAGGTTGGAACGTGCCAAGGCTGCTTGGGTCCTTTTGAGGAGATCGATTGCGGCTGCTGCAGACGGTAGTGATCTTAAACCATCATCTACGTAGAAATCCCTTTCTACAAACCTCCCAACATCTGCTCCGAACTCTGACTCAGCCTCCTTTGCTGCTTGTCTGAGCCCGTAAATCGCAACAGCAGGAGAAGGACTGTTCCCGAAGATATGGACCTTCATCCTGTACTCGATGACGCTCTTCTCTGGGTCATTATCTTCAAACCAGAAGAATCTGAGGAGGTTCCTGTCCTCTGGCTTGACGAGGAAGCAATGGAACATTTGTTGAATATCTGAAGTGAATGCTACCGCTTCCTTTCTAAAGCGCAAGAGCACCCCAAGAAGTCTGTTGTTGAGATCCGGGCCCTTCAAAAGTACGTCGTTCAATGAAACCCCATTGTATTGACAGCTTGAATCGAAAACCACCCGAATCTGTTCCGGCTTCTTCGGGTGATAAACTCCGAAAAGCGGCAAGTACCAACACTCATCCTGCTGGTTAAGTGGTGGGGCAATCTCTGCGTGACCTTTTGTCAGTATCTTTTCCATGAATGCAAAGAAATGTTCTTTCATGATGGGTTTCTTGGCAAAAGAACGCAGCAGAGATTTGAAGCGATCTAGAGCCAGCATTTTGTTGTTTGGTAGGCGACGCCTCTGAGGTTTAAATGGAAGGGGGGCCACCCAGCTGTTTCTTTCATCTTTGTAGAAGCCTTCCTTCATTATATGGAGAAAAGTCAGATCTTCGATAGACAGAGCTAGCTTCTCGTCATCCTTTGTTATTTTGAAGACATCCAATTCTACTTGATGTTCATCTTCCCATTCAGGCCTTGACGCAACAGCCGTAGCTTGAAGACTTGAAAGTTCATCACAAACATTTTCTTTGATGTGATAAGTGTTAGGACATGGCTTAAAAAGCGATTGGCGACCATTATCTAAAGTGTTGGTGAAGAGAACATTCACTCTATCAGGCTTGTGCAATTTGCCTAGACAGACGTTGCCCACTATGACCCAACCAAGATCTAACTTCAGAGCGTAAGGGGCGTCACGGGGTCCATTGATGTGTTTCATCGCTTTATGTACCTTAATGATGTCTCTTCCCAACAGCATCATGATTGGAGCATCCGGGTCAACTTCCGGGATCTTCCCTGCAATATTCTTCAGATGTGGATGGTGAAGAGCAACTTGCGGTGTGGGTATCTCAGAGCGATCATCTGGGATGTCGTCACACTCAATTAAGGTGGGTAGAGAATGAATGACTTGACCATCGACTGACGCTACTTGAAACCCATGTGCTCTCCTTCCTGTCTTTTGGGAGACTCCAGCGCAAGTTTTGAGGTAATAGGAAGAACTGTCACAATCTACATTAAAAACATCAAAGAAACTTGATCTCACCAAAGATCGATTACTTTGGTCATCGATGATGGCGTAAACCTTGATTGCCTTCTCCCTTTGGCCACTTGGAAACACTGAAACAGGCAGATCTTGGAGCATGTTTTGCCACTTAAATCGCTACCGCAGACTTCTGTACATTTGGTAGACACATCATCTTCGGAAGAGTCTTTCTTCTCCCCGCCATACTCTTTAGTGAGTGTTTGAGCTCTAGCAGGCCTATCCACAGGTTTTGGATGCAGGAGAGAATGGTGTGCTTCACTGCCACATTCAATACATTTGACAAGTTTTTCGCAGTTCCTTGCAACATGTGTTGTTGATGATACACATTTAAAGCAAATCCCATTCTGCTTCAAAAAGGCCTTTCGTTCTTCAATGGATTTCTCTCTGAACCCACGACATTTGTTGAAAGGATGCGGTTTCTTATGTATAGGACAGAACTTTGTTAGGTCTATCTTGGGTCCTTGCGTTTCACCAGTCGTCAACCTTTGAGGAGAGACGTCTGTCTTGTGAACGGAGATGGATGCTCTGTTCATGTACCTGGGATGTTCTGGCCTTGAATGATCTGCTTGAAGGGAAAGGGCAAAGCTAGGATCATTTCGCATTCTGGCTTGTTCTACAACGAAGTTAACAAGTACTGAAAATGGAGGAAAGGGAACCCTATGTTGTTGTTTGAAAGTATAGCCCAGAGTCATCCACTTATCTTGTAGGTTGAAAGGCAGCTTTTGCACTATGCTGGCAATGCCACGAGCAGTGTCCAAGCACGCAAGACCGAGAAGCACTCCCTCAGATTTTGCTACTAGAAGTTCCATTAGAAGGTCTCCTAACTCCCGGAGTTTCTTCCATTCTTTATTCGAAATCTTTGGGAAAGTCTCCAGTCTCTTGAGTAGTGAGCTTTCAACAACTTCAGGTGCACCAAAACAATCGTCTAATCGTTCCCAAATCATTGAGAGGCCTCTGTCTGGGTTTTTTACATGCACCGCTCTGATGCGTTTCACTTGCTCTCCAGAATCTGTTCCTAACCACTTGACTAAGAGATCCATCTCCTCTTTAGCTGTGAGATTGAGATCTTTAGTAGCAGTAAAGAATGACGCTTTCCATGATCCGTAATTTTCAGGGCGGTCATCGAATTGTAATAGGCCTGTGGAAACTATTTCTCTTCTTGCCATGAACCTAACAAGGTCGGATATGTTCTGATTTGCATCAGTGTTCTCATGAGGAGTGCTTGTGTGAAATCGAACATGAGGAGGAGTTGGAGCACATGACTTGATCTCAGGGTAACTATGTGCATTTGTAACAATCTCTTGTGACTGCTTGTTAGAAGCATGCACTGGCAAACAGCTGGGATTATCAGGTGGCCTTACATGAGCAAAGTAAGGATCTTGTTTGTTCTTGACAGAAGGAGAGAGCTTTGTACTATGCGACAGCTTAGGATAATACTTATCAGGGTATGAAGAATATCTGTCAGCTTCATCAGATTGTTTATCCTGGATAAGTGGTTCGTTGATAATATTCTCTGAGACTTCCCAATGTCTTAAGTTTTCACCTGAATCGGGTGCCTCTAACTCATATGACAGCAGTAGTGGTATGCTCTCTTGAAACGGTTCGATTGGTGGGGGTGGTGGCCACCAGTCTTCTGAAACTACTAGTGGATTCAGCTGTTTGTTAGCTTGCAGTCTAGCTTGTTCTTGTACATACTCTTTAGTTCTTTGTGTAGTGACATGAGAACCTGAGGTGTGTTGACTGCTGGATTTTCGGCTTGATGCTTTGTCGCTGCCTAATGCTGTCGACAGTGCTTCGGCTTTGGCCACTGCCACCGCAGCTTCCCTTTCGACATCCAGCACTGCTAACTGTGCTTCTAAACATGCTCTCTCCGCATCCAAATGTGCCCTTTGCATCTTTATCTGCATCTCCTTTTCTGCATATTTAGCTTTAGCTTTAGCTTCTTCAGCTTCAGCCAGGGCAATAGCAACAGCAGAAATAACAGTCGAGCCCTTTGAGTTTTTGGAGAGCTTTGACTGATTAGACCAAGTCACTAGACTGCTTTGAGTTGGTGGATTTGAATCTTCCATAATGTAGAGGAAGCCTGTCTTCAAGTTATTTGATTATTCCCTTTTTGTCTCAGTCACATTGAGAAGAAACACTCTGACCTTCGTTGCTGTAGATCCGTCTGCGAGGAAGCCGTTGTTTTACTGTTCTGCCACCCCAATGCGCCTTGCATACGTTGACAGACAGATAACTCCTCTACCAATCACCACGCTGAAGCAGATACACAGTTTACTTCGTTTAATGGATGACTGGAAGTAGGGTAAAACTGAAAAGAACAAATTAAATTTTAGTACACTTAGAGAAAAAGGAATATTTCACATACTGTACACATGGCTAGTACAACATAAACACATTATGCGATAACACTGCATATAAGTCTGCACTGATGCATATAGAATAAAGTACTGTACTGAAATCTTACACATTCCAAACTGTATACTAAATAAATAGCAACATACTGCACCAAAATAACTGAATAACAATATGTAACCGCAACACAAGTCACACATTTGTGTATAACACAATTAACACATGGTGACGCACACCTGTATAAAGATTCATATGAAAGTCTGTAAATAACACAAAATACTATCAAATATAGTTGAATTACTCTTTAACATAAACTCACATACCAACGATACTTCCGAAAGACAAGAAATGTAGCAGATGGCTAAGGATGAAAGGAACCACAATAGCAGGCTGCTCTGTTCCATGCAATAGACTGAAGCTGGTCCTATATTGATGACATCATCAGCAAGTTGCAACTCTTAAAGGAGCCAGCACCTATTACTATAATGTCACACATGACAACACATGCAGTGTTACTGAAACTCTGTCAAACATTAAAAGTTTGTCATGTGCATGAATAAAATGCTGTTTGCAATGCAGTAATGCACATCTGAAGGTGTTAGAAGAGTTTTGCATGAATTATTATGTTAGAGTCTCAAAGCTCTGAAAGCAGCGTTTCTGCTCCGGACAGATCTGGTTTGATGCAATATTACTGAAACTCTGTCAAACATTAAAAGTTTGTCATGTGCATGAATAAAATGCTGTTTGCAATGCAGTAATGCACATCTGAAGGTGTTAGAAGAGTTTTGCATGAATTATTATGTTAGAGTTTCAAAGCTCTGAAAACAGCGTTTCTGCTACGGACAAACCTGGTTTGATGCAATGTTACTGAAACTCTGTCAAACATTAAAAGTTTGTCATGTGCATGAATAAAATGCTGTTTGCAATGCAGTAATGCACATCTGAAGGTGTTAGAAGAGTTTTGCATGAATTATTATGTTAGAGTCTCAAAGCTCAGAAAACAGCGTTTCTGCTCCGGACAAACCTGGTTTGATGCAATGTTACTGAAACTCTGTCAAACATTAAAAGTTTGTCATGTGCATGAATAAAATGCTGTTTGCAATGCAGTAATGCACATCTGAAGGTGTTAGAAGAGTTTTGCATGAATTATTATGTTAGAGTCTCAAAGCTCTGAAAACAGCGTTTCTGCTCCGGACAGACCTGGTTTGATGCAATATTACTGAAACTCTGTCAAACATTAAAAGTTTGTCATGTGCATGAATAAAATGCTGTTTGCAATGCAGTAATGCACATCTGAAGGTGTTAGTAGAGATTTGCATGAATTATTATGGTAGAGTTTCAAAGCTCTGAAAACAGCGTTTCTGCTCCGGACAAACCTGGTTTGATGCAATGTTACTGAAACTCTGTCAAACATTAAAAGTTTGTCATGTGCATGAATAAAATGCTGTTTGCAATGCAGTAATGCACATCTGAAGGTGTTAGAAGAGTTTTGCATGAATTATTATGTTAGAATCTCAAAGCTCTGAAAACAGCGTTTCTGCTCCGAACAAAACTTGTTTGATGCAATGTTACTGAAACTCTGTCAAACATTAAAAGTTTCTCATGTGCATGAATAAAATGCTGTTTGCAATGCAGTAATGCACATCTGAAGGTGTTAGAAGAGTTTTGCATGAATTATTATGTTAGAGTCTCAAAGCTCTGAAAACAGCGTTTCTGCTCCGGACAAACCTGGTTTGATGCAATGTTACTGAAACTCTGTCAAACATTAAAAGTTTCTCATGTGCATGAATAAAATGCTGTTTGCAATGCAGTAATGCACATCTGAAGGTGTTAGAAGAGTTTTGCATGAATTATTATGTTAGAGTCTCAAAGCTCTGAAAACAGCGTTTCTGCTCCGGACAGACCTGGTTTGATGCAATATTACTGAAACTCTGTCAAACATTAAAAGTTTGTCATGTGCATGAATAAAATGCTGTTTGCCATGCAGTAATGCACATCTGAAGGTGTTAGAAGAGTTCTCTTACGAGAGGTCTCTCCTACTGCGTAGCTTACGCTAGGGGAAAATCCTTTCCGCGAGAGATATTGAAGCCAAAAAATTATCCTTAATTTTGTATTAATGTAAAACGCGTTGCCGCGGTGAGCAGACATAGGCGAGGCGTACTGCGTGCCTATTGGCTGCTCCGCAGCAACTGCAGCACCAATCGAGCGAGGCTTGGCGCGATGTCAGCTCCAATGAGAGCATTTCGCGCCTGATACGTCATCTCCCGCCGAAAGTGGCGTGATCCCAGCCTATAAATATCGCTCGCAGGTAGCTACACTCTGATTTTTTCATCCTTCAAGCGAAGCTCACGCATCGCTGGAGCCGGAGAAGAAGCCGCCGTCGACTGCATGCATCTCAGCGGGACGAGCCATTGGAGCTGCTGGCCACGCCGCCTTCCGTGCCTTCCTGCTGCGCTTTCCGGCGCCTATATCCTTTATAATCTTTTATAATCTACAGTGTGTGTCGCCGCTGCGATACACACTGTTTCTCTAAGAGAGCAAAGTGTCTTTTTAAAGATGCTTTCATACGGCTCGTGCAGATGCCAATGGCGACTCTGAGGACTTGCCTTGCCTTCTTCACTGAGACTGCTCCCCCGCCCGCGCGGTGTCGCGCCGTAAAAAGCGCTGTGCCCAGCGGGCCCCGGACCCTTCCTCCAGCCGACAAAGCTCGCCGGTTCGCCCGCCTGCTTCATCGACCTCGTCAGCCTCTGTTCCGGACGTAAAGCGGCCGCTGTATGCCACCGCTTCCATCGACGCCGCTGACGAGGGGGGCCATGAAGGAGGAAGAGGATTTCCGTTTCCCGCCAGAGCGGGAACGCGCATTCTGCTCAGACGCAGCGCTGCGTAGCATGGCCTCTCACCGTTGCTGAGAGGCACCCGTGGTTAACGGTTTCTGATGTTTTTCTCGTCCGGCCGCCGCCCCGCCAGACGCGGCCCGCGGCCCAGGATTGAGTTGAAACCTGAGCCTCCGAAATCGTCCTAGCAACTAGGAAAACGACGGTGTACGAGTCCCGCTGTTGCCGGTCCCCCACCAAAGTTATTCGCTCGTCCAGTCCCAGGAAATGTGACTGTTCCAGTGTTTTCTGCAGCCAACAAACCGGCTCCGTCGCCCGTTTGCCTGCACACAAAAGTCGTTCCCACGGCTACACAGATAAACTCCCAATAAAGTGTATTATCTGGTGTCCCGGCCACGGCCGATGGTGTTTCACGTGTTGTAAGAATATGCCCACTAACCAGTGCTCATCTCTACACACAAGCACAGCGCACATAAAATCGACTCAGATCGATTGCGCGTCACACGTGGTAAATGTGCCCGCTTCACAGTGCCTACAGACACCACATTATGCACTGTTGGTTTCTGTAAAAACGAAACCAACAGTGCATTAACTCTATGCTTTGGAGTGTTAAATGTGCCCGCTTCACAGTGCTCACAGACACCTCATTATGCACGTCAACCGGTTTCTGTAAAAACGAAACCAGGAGTGCGTTCGCTCTATGCAGGCGAACGCTGTTTGGAGTGTTGAACGCCGGTGCGCGAGTCCCGCGGCTGCCAGACTCCCACCGAAAGTATTCGCTCGCTCAGCTCCAAGAAATGTGGCTGTTCCAGCGTTATCCGCAGTCGTCAAGCCGGCGCTGCAGCCTGCTTGTCTGCACTCAAGAGCCGTTCTCACGGCTACCCAATTAAATCCTCAAAGGAGTGTATTTTCGGGTATTCCGGCCATAGCCGAAGGTGTTTTGTGTGTAGCTCGCATGCGCATACACATGAGCACATCCTGTCATACAAAACCCGCGCACATAAAGTCGACCCGAATCGGCTGCGCTTCACATGTGATAAATGTGCCCACCCCAGAGTGCCCACACATATCACATCAGGCAGGTCTTACGGTTTCTGTAAAAACGAACCGGACGACGCCCCGTCTACACGGCTAAAGGCTGCGCTGAGTGTGTTGAATGTGCCCGTTACTACGCAACCACATATATACACAAAGATAGCAGTCCCCACGGTCAGTGTACCCCGAGCCTCGAATGTCACAGTCACTCGTGCGTCACAACGCACCGAAGCGACTCCGTTATTGACAGATCGGAGCGCGCTTCGCACCTACCCCCTTGCGTTACAGGTAAATGCATGGGAAAAGCTCCCAGGGGTTTCACAATGGGTGCTGGACATTATTAAAGGAGGCTATTCGCTACAGTTTCACCGACTTCGCATGTGGTATATGTGCCCACCCCAGAGTGCCCACACATATTACATCAGGCAGGTCTTACGGTTTCTGTAAACCGGACGACGCCCAGTCTACGCGGCTAAAAGCTGCATCGAGTGTGTTAAATGTGCCCGTTACCACGCAACCACATATACACACAGAGAAAGCAGTCCCCGCGGTCAGCGTACCCCGAGCCTTGCATGTCACAGACACCGAAGCGGCTCCGTTAGTAACAGATCGGAGCGCGCTTCGCACCTACCCCCTCGCATTACATGCAGATGCATGGGAAAAACTCCCAGGGGTCTCAAAATGGGTGCTGGACATTATAAAGAGAGGCTATTCGCTCCAGTTTCGACGACGCCCTCGCCGTTACACGGCGCGCGTCGAGACCACGATAAAGGCAGATGCACACCTGCTACGAGCCGAAGTGACCACTAGATCTAAGGCAACTGAACAAAGCGCTAGTGAAGCGAAAGTTCAGAATGCTCACAACCAGGAAAATCCTCGCGCAAGTGTGCCGAGGAGACTGGTTTGTGTCAGTGGATCTGAAAGACGCGTATTTTCAAATACAGATAGCGTCGCGTCACAGGCGATTTTTGAGATTCGCCTTCGAGGGCCAAGCTTATCAGTACACAGTCCTGCCATTCGGTTTGTCCCTAGCACCCCGTATATTTACGAAGTGCATGGATGCAGCGCTCGCCCCGCTCAGACAGAAAGGCGTGCGAATACTGAATTATTTGGACGACTGGCTGATTTTAGCGCAATCTCACTCAATGCTCAGGGAACACACGACCATGTTACTCGATCACCTCGAGAACTTGGGTTTGAAAGTCAACTGGGAGAAAAGCTCGCTGAACCCCAGCCAGAATATCTCCTTCCTGGGCATAGAATTAGACTCGCTGGCAATGAAAGCGAAGCTTTCGTCAGTGCGCGCGCTGAGCGTTCAGAGCGCAGTGAGCGCGCTCTGCCGCAGCAAGTCTGCCCCGCTCAAGACCTTTCAAAGAGTGTTAGGTCTTATGGCTTCAGCATCATCAGTTCTACAGTTAGGGGTGCTTTGCATGCGCCCACTGCAGCTCTGGCTGAAAGCGCGCGTGCCGCGCCGAGCATGGGCGTCCGGTCGACTCCGTCTCACGATCGATCAGAGTTGCGTTACAGCCCTGATGCCGTGGAGAGCAGCCGACTGGTACCGAAAAGGTGTCACTCTAGAGAGACCCTCGAGGGTGAAAGTAGTGTCCACGGACGAGTCCACCTTGGGATGGGGGGCACTGCTAGAGGGCAGACCGGCGTTCGGCCTATGGTCAGAACGAGAGAAGTCACTGCACATCAACTGCCTCGAAATGATAGCAGTGGAGAATGCGCTGACATACTTTCTTCCCCTATTGAAGGGAAGTCATGTTTTAGTCCGCTCCGACAACACATCGGTAGTGGCTTACATAAATAAATATAAATGTAAACCATAAATAAATGTTCCGGCGGACGAATGGTCGCTGCACCCTCAGACGGTGCAGCTATTATGGAAAACATTCGGCAGAGCGGAGATAGATCTATTTGCATCTCAGGACAACGCTCATTGGACAACGCTCATTGCCCAGAATTCTTTTCCAAAGCCAAGGACGCGCTAGCCCATACGTGGCCCCGCCGTCCTCTTTATGCTTTTCCCCCAGTCTCTCTCCTACCTCAGGTGATAGAGAGGGTGAAAGAGGAAAGGTGTGCAATACTGCTGATAGCGCCGTTTTGGGGAAACCAGACTTGGTTCCCAGCGCTGATGCAGATGACGAGCATCGCACCGTGGCCAATACCTGTGAGGAGAGACCTCCTCTCGCAGGCGGGCGGTGCGATCTGGCACCCCCATCCCGAGCTGTGGTCCCTTCATGTCTGGGTCACCAGGGAATATATGATGAACTCCCCACAGGAGTGATATCAACGATCACACAGGCTAGAGCTCCATCTACTAGACGGCTCTATGCATCGAAGTGGTCGATATTTGCGGACTGGTGCACAGCCCGCGGATCCACACCCACAGACTGTGGTGTGACAGATGTACTTTCCTTCCTACAAGAGCTACTGGACAAGGGCAGGTCCCCGTCCACGCTCAAAGTTTATGTGGCGGCCATAGCAGCGTTCTCGAGGACAACGCTAGGTCAGTCAATAGGGAGGAACGATTTAATCATACGCTTCCTTAAAGGAGCCAAGAGGTTAAATCCACCCAGACCGCCTTCAGTCCCAACATGGGACCTTTCTGTGGTGTTGGACGCTATGAAGAGCGAACCATTTGAACCACTACAGGCGGCTGAATTAAAATGTCTGTCTCTTAAGGCTATATTCCTACTAGCGCTCGCTTCAGTGAAGCGCGTGGGAGACTTGCATGCGCTTTCCGTGGGCGCGACATGCATGGAGTTTGGACCCAACGACTCAAAAGTCATACTCAAACCCAAGCACGGATACGTGCCAAAGTCTATTAACACACCGTTTCGAGCACAGGTCATCGCACTGTCTGCTCTACCGGCTGTGGATGAAGAGGCTGACGCGAGACTCTTATGTCCAGTTAGAGCGCTAAGAGTCTATGTGTCACGCACGTCTGCTTTTAGACAGACAAAACAGCTGTTTGTTTCGTTTTACGGGCATTCTAAGGGAATGGCTGCGTCAAAACAGACTTTATCCAGATGGATAGTGGATGCTATTGCACTGGCGTACGAGTCCAAGGGCATGCAATGCCCGCTGGGTGTCAGAGCACATTCCACGAGGGGCGTGGCCTCGTCGTGGGCTTGGTCGAGTGGGATCGACTTGCAAGATTTTTGTACGGCGGCAGGCTGGGCCTCTCCGTCTACATTTATAAGATTCTACAACCTGGAGGTTCCTGCCCTACAGGCCAAATTGCTGTCGGTCTAGATATTAGCAGATATCTAGACCCACGTTCCAAGTTTATCCAGGCCGTTTACCTGCCCGGATACACCAGGAGCCAGTGTGTTTAGGGCACTAATCCCCTTATACGTTTAAGCACTGTATGAACCCCGGGCTACGGCCCTAGGGTCTATGGTATCAGATCTTGGCATGCACGGCGTTTTACAGGGCGTTCCCCTAGCGTAAGCTACGCAGTAGGAGAGACCTCTCGTAAGAGAACGTACTCGGTTACTAACGTAACCTCGGTTCTCTCAGAGAGGGAACGAGTACTGCGTACCTTGCCGTGCAAGCGTGTGCTCTGGGCGCTTTTATGATGAAAAAACCAGAGTGTAGCTACCTGCGAGCGATATTTATAGGCTGCGATCACGCCACTTTCGGCGGGAGATGACGTATCAGGCGCGAAATGCTCTCATTGGAGCTGACATCGCGCCAAGCCTCGCTCGATAGGTGCTGCAGTTGCTGCGGAGCAGTCAATAGGCACGCAGTACGCCTCGCCTATGTCTGCTCACCGCGGCAACGCGTTTTACATTAATACAAAATTAAGGATAATTTTTTGGCTTCAATATCTCTCGCGGAAAGGATTTTCCCCTAGCGTAAGCTACGCAGTACTCGTTCCCTCTCTGAGAGAACCGAGGTTACGTTAGTAACCGAGTACGTTTTGCATGAATTATTATGTTAGAGTTTCAAAGCTCTGAAAACAGCGTTTCTGCTCCGGACAAACCTGGTTTGATGCAATATTACTGAAACTCTGTCAAACATTAAAAGTTTGTCATGTGCATGAATAAAATGCTGTTTGCAATGCAGTAATGCACATCTGAAGGTGTTAGAAGAGTTTTGCATGAATTATTATGTTAGAGTCTCAAAGCTCTGAAAACAGCGTTTCTGCTCCGGACAAACCTGGTTTGATGCAATGTTACTGAAACTCTGTCAAACATTAAAAGTTTGTCAAGTGCATGAATAAAATGCTATTTGCAATGCAGTAATGCACATCTGAATGTGTTAGAAGAGTTTTGCATGAATTATTATGTTAGAGTTTCAAAGCTCTGAAAACAGCGTTTCTGCTCCGGACAAACCTGGTTTGATGCAATGTTACTGAAACTCTGTCAAACATTAAAAGTTTGTCATGTGCATGAATAAAATGCTGTTTGCAATGCAGTAATGCACATCTGAAGGTGTTAGAAGAGTTTTGCATGAATTATTATGTTAGAGTCTCAAAGCTCTGAAAACATCGTTTCTGCTCAGGACAAACCTGGTTTGATGCAATGTTACTGAAACTCTGTCAAACATTAAAAGTTTGTCATGTGCATGAATAAAATGCTGTTTGCAATGCAGTAATGCACATCTGAAGGTGTTAGAAGAGTTTTGCATGAATTATTATGTTAGAGTCTCAAAGCTCTGAAAACAGCGTTTCTGCTCCGGACAGACCTGGTTTGATGCAATATTACTGAAACTCTGTCAAACATTAAAAGTTTGTCATGTGCATGAATAAAATGCTGTTTGCAATGCAGTAATGCACATCTGAAGGTGTTAGAAGAGTTTTGCATGAATTATTATGTTAGAGTTTCAAAGCTCTGAAAACAGCGTTTCTGCTCCGGACAAACCTGGTTTGATGCAATGTTACTGAAACTCTGTCAAACATTAAAAGTTTGTCATGTGCATGAATAAAATGCTGTTTGCAATGCAGTAATGCACATCTGAAGGTGTTAGAAGAGTTTTGCATGAATTATTATGTTAGAATCTCAAAGCTCTGAAAACAGCGTTTCTGCTCCGAACAAAACTTGTTTGATGCAATGTTACTGAAACTCTGTCAAACATTAAAAGTTTCTCATGTGCATGAATAAAATGCTGTTTGCAATGCAGTAATGCACATCTGAAGGTGTTAGAAGAGTTTTGCATGAATTATTATGTTAGAGTCTCAAAGCTCTGAAAACAGCGTTTCTGCTCCGGACAGACCTGGTTTGATGCAATATTACTGAAACTCTGTCAAACATTAAAAGTTTGTCATGTGCATGAATAAAATGCTGTTTGCAGCATGCACATCTGAAGGTGCACATCTGAAGGTGTTAGAAGAGTTTTGCATGAATTATTATGTTAGAGTCTCAAAGCTCTGAAAACAGCGTTTCTGCTCCGGACAAACCTGGTTTGATGCAATGTTACTGAAACTCTGTCAAACATTAAAAGTTTGTCATGTGCATGAATAAAATGCTGTTTTCAATGCAGTAATGCACATCTGAAGGTGTTAGAAGAGTTTTGCATGAATTATTATGTTAGAGTCTCAAAGCTCTGAAAACAGCGTTTCTGCTCCGGACAAACCTGGTTTGATGCAATGTTACTGAAACTCTGTCAAACATTAAAAGTTTGTCATGTGCATGAATAAAATGCTGTTTGCAATGCAGTAATGCACATCTGAAGGTGTTAGAAGAGTTTTGCATGAATTATTATGTTAGAGTCTCAAAGCTCTGAAAACAGCGTTTCTGCTCAGGACAAACCTGGTTTGATGCAATGTTACTGAAACTCTGTCAAACATTAAAAGTTTGTCATGTGCATGAATAAAATGCTGTTTGCAATGCAGTAATGCACATCTGAAGGTGTAAGAAGAGTTTTGCATGAATTATTATGTTAGAGTCTCAAAGCTCTGAAAACAGCGTTTCTGCTCCGGACAGACCTGGTTTGATGCAATATTACTGAAACTCTGTCAAACATTAAAAGTTTGTCATGTGCATGAATAAAATGCTGTTTGCAATGCAGTAATGCACATCTGAAGGTGTTAGAAGAGTTTTGCATGAATTATTATGTTAGAGTTTCAAAGCTCTGAAAACAGCGTTTCTGCTCCGGACAAACCTGGTTTGATGCAATGTTACTGAAACTCTGTCAAACATTAAAAGTTTGTTATGTGCATGAATAAAATGCTATTTGCAATACAGTAATGCACATCTGAAGGTGTTAGAAGAGTTTTGCATGAATTATTATGTTAGAGTTTCAAAGCTCTGAAAACAGCGTTTCTGCTCCGGACAAACCTGGTTTGATGCAATGTTACTGAAACTCTGTCAAACTTAAAAAAATTGTCAAGTGCATGAATAAAATGCTGTTTGCAATGCAGTAATGCACATCTGAAGGTGTTAGAAGAATTTTGCATGAATTATTATGTTAGAGTCTCAAAGCTCTGAAAACAGCGTTTCTGCTCCGGACAAACCTGGTTTGATGCAATGTTACTGAAACTCTGTCAAACATTAAAAGTTTGTCATGTGCATGAATAAAATGCTGTTTGCAATGCAGTAATGCACATCTGAAGGTGTTAGAAGAGTTTTGCATGAATTATTATGTTAGAATCTCAAAGCTCTGAAAACAGCGTTTCTGCTCCGGACAGACCTGGTTTGATGCAATATTACTGAAACTCTGTCAAACATTAAAAGTTTGTCATGTGCATGAATAAAATGCTGTTTGCAATGCAGTAATGCACATCTGAAGGTGTTAGAAGAGTTCTCTTACGAGAGGTCTCTCCTACTGCGTAGCTTACGCTAGGGGAAAATCCTTTCCGCGAGAGATATTGAAGCCAAAAAATTATCCTTAATTTTGTATTAATGTAAAACGCGTTGCCGCGGTGAGCAGACATAGGCGAGGCGTACTGCGTGCCTATTGGCTGCTCACCGCGGCAACGCGTTTTACATTAATACAAAATTAAGGATAATTTTTTGGCTTCAATATCTCTCGCGGAAAGGATTTTCCCCTAGCGTAAGCTACGCAGTACTCGTTCCCTCTCTGAGAGAACCGATGTTACGTTAGTAACCGAGTACGTTTTGCATGAATTATTATGTTAGAGTTTCAAAGCTCTGAAAACAGCGTTTCTGCTCCGGACAAACCTGGTTTGATGCAATGTTACTGAAACTCTGTCAAACATTAAAAGTTTGTCATGTGCATGAATAAAATGCTGTTTGCAATGCAGTAATGCACATCTGAAGGTGTTAGAAGAGTTTTGCATGAATTATTATGTTAGAGTCTCAAAGCTCTGAAAACAGCGTTTCTGCTCCGGACAGATCTGGTTTGATGCAATATTACTGAAACTCTGTCAAACATTAAAAGTTTGTCATGTGCATGAATAAAATGCTGTTTGCAATGCAGTAATGCACATCTGAAGGTGTTAGAAGAGTTTTGCATGAATTATTATGTTAGAGTTTCAAAGCTCTGAAAACAGCGTTTCTGCTACGGACAAACCTGGTTTGATGCAATGTTACTGAAACTCTGTCAAACATTAAAAGTTTGTCATGTGCATGAATAAAATGCTGTTTGCAATGCAGTAATGCACATCTGAAGGTGTTAGAAGAGTTTTGCATGAATTATTATGTTAGAGTTTCAAAGCTCTGAAAACAGCGTTTCTGCTACGGACAAACCTGGTTTGATGCAATGTTACTGAAACTCTGTCAAACATTAAAAGTTTGTCATGTGCATGAATAAAATGCTGTTTGCAATGCAGTAATGCACATCTGAAGGTGTTAGAAGAGTTTTGCATGAATTATTATGTTAGAGTCTCAAAGCTCAGAAAACAGCGTTTCTGCTCCGGACAAACCTGGTTTGATGCAATGTTACTGAAACTCTGTCAAACATTAAAAGTTTGTCATGTGCATGAATAAAATGCTGTTTGCAATGCAGTAATGCACATCTGAAGGTGTTAGAAGAGTTTTGCATGAATTATTATGTTAGAGTCTCAAAGCTCTGAAAACAGCGTTTCTGCTCCGGACAGACCTGGTTTGATGCAATATTACTGAAACTCTGTCAAACATTAAAAGTTTGTCATGTGCATGAATAAAATGCTGTTTGCAATGCAGTAATGCACATCTGAAGGTGTTAGAAGAGTTTTGCATGAATTATTATATTAGAGTTTCAAAGCTCTGAAAACAGCGTTTCTGCTCCGGACAAACCTGGTTTGATGCAATGTTACTGAAACTCTGTCAAACATTAAAAGTTTGTCATGTGCATGAATAAAATGCTGTTTGCAATGCAGTAATGCACATCTGAAGGTGTTAGAAGAGTTTTGCATGAATTATTATGTTAGAGTCTCAAAGCTCTGAAAACAGCGTTTCTGCTCCGGACAGATCTGGTTTGATGCAATATTACTGAAACTCTGTCAAACATTAAAAGTTTGTCATGTGCATGAATAAAATGCTGTTTGCAATGCAGTAATGCACATCTGAAGGTGTTAGAAGAGTTTTGCATGAATTATTATGTTAGAGTTTCAAAGCTCTGAAAACAGCGTTTCTGCTACGGACAAACCTGGTTTGATGCAATGTTACTGAAACTCTGTCAAACATTAAAAGTTTGTCATGTGCATGAATAAAATGCTGTTTGCAATGCAGTAATGCACATCTGAAGGTGTTAGAAGAGTTTTGCATTAATTATTATGTTAGAGTTTCAAAGCTCTGAAAACAGCGTTACTGCTCCGGACAAACCTGGTTTGATGCAGTGTTACTGAAACTCTGTCAAACATTAAAAGTTTGTCATGTGCATGAATAAAATGCTGTTTGCAATGCAGTAATGCACATCTGAAGGTGTTAGAAGAGTTTTGCATGAATTATTATGTTAGAGTCTCAAAGCTCTGAAAGCAGCGTTTCTGCTCCGGACAGATCTGGTTTGATGCAATATTACTGAAACTCTGTCAAACATTAAAAGTTTGTCATGTGCATGAATAAAATGCTGTTTGCAATGCAGTAATGCACATCTGAAGGTGTTAGAAGAGTTTTGCATGAATTATTATGTTAGAGTTTCAAAGCTCTGAAAACAGCGTTTCTGCTACGGACAAACCTGGTTTGATGCAATGTTACTGAAACTCTGTCAAACATTAAAAGTTTGTCATGTGCATGAATAAAATGCTGTTTGCAATGCAGTAATGCACATCTGAAGGTGTTAGAAGAGTTTTGCATGAATTATTATGTTAGAGTCTCAAAGCTCAGAAAACAGCGTTTCTGCTCCGGACAAACCTGGTTTGATGCAATGTTACTGAAACTCTGTCAAACATTAAAAGTTTGTCATGTGCATGAATAAAATGCTGTTTGCAATGCAGTAATGCACATCTGAAGGTGTTAGAAGAGTTTTGCATGAATTATTATGTTAGAGTCTCAAAGCTCTGAAAACAGCGTTTCTGCTCCGGACAGACCTGGTTTGATGCAATATTACTGAAACTCTGTCAAACATTAAAAGTTTGTCATGTGCATGAATAAAATGCTGTTTGCAATGCAGTAATGCACATCTGAAGGTGTTAGTAGAGATTTGCATGAATTATTATGGTAGAGTTTCAAAGCTCTGAAAACAGCGTTTCTGCTCCGGACAAACCTGGTTTGATGCAATGTTACTGAAACTCTGTCAAACATTAAAAGTTTGTCATGTGCATGAATAAAATGCTGTTTGCAATGCAGTAATGCACATCTGAAGGTGTTAGAAGAGTTTTGCATGAATTATTATGTTAGAATCTCAAAGCTCTGAAAACAGCGTTTCTGCTCCGAACAAAACTTGTTTGATGCAATGTTACTGAAACTCTGTCAAACATTAAAAGTTTCTCATGTGCATGAATAAAATGCTGTTTGCAATGCAGTAATGCACATCTGAAGGTGTTAGAAGAGTTTTGCATGAATTATTATGTTAGAGTCTCAAAGCTCTGAAAACAGCGTTTCTGCTCCGGACAAACCTGGTTTGATGCAATGTTACTGAAACTCTGTCAAACATTAAAAGTTTCTCATGTGCATGAATAAAATGCTGTTTGCAATGCAGTAATGCACATCTGAAGGTGTTAGAAGAGTTTTGCATGAATTATTATGTTAGAGTCTCAAAGCTCTGAAAACAGCGTTTCTGCTCCGGACAGACCTGGTTTGATGCAATATTACTGAAACTCTGTCAAACATTAAAAGTTTGTCATGTGCATGAATAAAATGCTGTTTGCAATGCAGTAATGCACATCTGAAGGTGTTAGAAGAGTTCTCTTACGAGAGGTCTCTCCTACTGCGTAGCTTACGCTAGGGGAAAATCCTTTCCGCGAGAGATATTGAAGCCAAAAAATTATCCTTAATTTTGTATTAATGTAAAACGCGTTGCCGCGGTGAGCAGACATAGGCGAGGCGTACTGCGTGCCTATTGGCTGCTCCGCAGCAACTGCAGCACCTATCGAGCGAGGCTTGGCGCGATGTCAGCTCCAATGAGAGCATTTCGCGCCTGATACGTCATCTCCCGCCGAAAGTGGCGTGATCCCAGCCTATAAATATCGCTCGCAGGTAGCTACACTCTGATTTTTTCATCCTTCAAGCGAAGCTCACGCATCGCTGGAGCCGGAGAAGAAGCCGCCGTCGACTGCATGCATCTCAGCGGGACGAGCCATTGGAGCTGCTGGCCACGCCGCCTTCCGTGCCTTCCTGCTGCGCTTTCCGGCGCCTATATCCTTTATAATCTTTTATAATCTACAGTGTGTGTCGCCGCTGCTTTACACACTGTTTCTCTAAGAGAGCAAAGTGTCTTTTTAAAGATGCTTTCATACGGCTCGTGCAGATGCCAATGGCGACTCTGAGGACTTGCCTTGCCTTCTTCACTGAGACTGCTCCCCCGCCCGCGCGGTGTCGCGCCGTAAAAAGCGCTGTGCCCAGCGGGCCCCGGACCCTTCTTCCAGCCGACAAAGCTCGCCGGTTCGCCCGCCTGCTTCATCGACCTCGTCAGCCTCTGTTCCGGACGTAAAGCGGCCGCTGTATGCCACCGCTTCCATCGACGCCGCTGACGAGGGGGGCCATGAAGGAGGAAGAGGATTTCCGTTTCCCGCCAGAGCGGGAACGCGCATTCTGCTCAGACGCAGCGCTGCGTAGCATGGCCTCTCACCGTTGCTGAGAGGCACCCGTGGTTAACGGTTTCTGATGTTTTTCTCGTCCGGCCGCCGCCCCGCCAGACGCGGCCCGCGGCCCAGGATTGAGTTGAAACCTGAGCCTCCGAAATCGTCCTAGCAACTAGGAAAACGACGGTGTACGAGTCCCGCTGTTGCCGGTCCCCCACCAAAGTTATTCGCTCGTCCAGTCCCAGGAAATGTGACTGTTCCAGTGTTTTCTGCAGCCAACAAACCGGCTCCGTCGCCCGTTTGCCTGCACACAAAAGTCGTTCCCACGGCTACACAGATAAACTCCCAATAAAGTGTATTATCTGGTGTCCCGGCCACGGCCGATGGTGTTTCACGTGTTGTAAGAATATGCCCACTAACCAGTGCTCATCTCTACACACAAGCACAGCGCACATAAAATCGACTCAGATCGATTGCGCGTCACACGTGGTAAATGTGCCCGCTTCACAGTGCCTACAGACACCACATTATGCACTGTTGGTTTCTGTAAAAACGAAACCAACAGTGCATTAACTCTATGCTTTGGAGTGTTAAATGTGCCCGCTTCACAGTGCTCACAGACACCTCATTATGCACGTCAACCGGTTTCTGTAAAAACGAAACCAGGAGTGCGTTCGCTCTATGCAGGCGAACGCTGTTTGGAGTGTTGAACGCCGGTGCGCGAGTCCCGCGGCTGCCAGACTCCCACCGAAAGTATTCGCTCGCTCAGCTCCAAGAAATGTGGCTGTTCCAGCGTTATCCGCAGTCGTCAAGCCGGCGCTGCAGCCTGCTTGTCTGCACTCAAGAGCCGTTCTCACGGCTACCCAATTAAATCCTCAAAGGAGTGTATTTTCGGGTATTCCGGCCATAGCCGAAGGTGTTTTGTGTGTAGCTCGCATGCGCATACACATGAGCACATCCTGTCATACAAAACCCGCGCACATAAAGTCGACCCGAATCGGCTGCGCTTCACATGTGATAAATGTGCCCACCCCAGAGTGCCCACACATATCACATCAGGCAGGTCTTACGGTTTCTGTAAAAACGAACCGGACGACGCCCCGTCTACACGGCTAAAGGCTGCGCTGAGTGTGTTGAATGTGCCCGTTACTACGCAACCACATATATACACAAAGATAGCAGTCCCCACGGTCAGTGTACCCCGAGCCTCGAATGTCACAGTCACTCGTGCGTCACAACGCACCGAAGCGACTCCGTTATTGACAGATCGGAGCGCGCTTCGCACCTACCCCCTTGCGTTACAGGTAAATGCATGGGAAAAGCTCCCAGGGGTTTCACAATGGGTGCTGGACATTATTAAAGGAGGCTATTCGCTACAGTTTCACCGACTTCGCATGTGGTATATGTGCCCACCCCAGAGTGCCCACACATATTACATCAGGCAGGTCTTACGGTTTCTGTAAACCGGACGACGCCCAGTCTACGCGGCTAAAAGCTGCATCGAGTGTGTTAAATGTGCCCGTTACCACGCAACCACATATACACACAGAGAAAGCAGTCCCCGCGGTCAGCGTACCCCGAGCCTTGCATGTCACAGACACCGAAGCGGCTCCGTTAGTAACAGATCGGAGCGCGCTTCGCACCTACCCCCTCGCATTACATGCAGATGCATGGGAAAAACTCCCAGGGGTCTCAAAATGGGTGCTGGACATTATAAAGAGAGGCTATTCGCTCCAGTTTCGACGACGCCCTCGCCGTTACACGGCGCGCGTCGAGACCACGATAAAGGCAGATGCACACCTGCTACGAGCCGAAGTGACCACTAGATCTAAGGCAACTGAACAAAGCGCTAGTGAAGCGAAAGTTCAGAATGCTCACAACCAGGAAAATCCTCGCGCAAGTGTGCCGAGGAGACTGGTTTGTGTCAGTGGATCTGAAAGACGCGTATTTTCAAATACAGATAGCGTCGCGTCACAGGCGATTTTTGAGATTCGCCTTCGAGGGCCAAGCTTATCAGTACACAGTCCTGCCATTCGGTTTGTCCCTAGCACCCCGTATATTTACGAAGTGCATGGATGCAGCGCTCGCCCCGCTCAGACAGAAAGGCGTGCGAATACTGAATTATTTGGACGACTGGCTGATTTTAGCGCAATCTCACTCAATGCTCAGGGAACACACGACCATGTTACTCGATCACCTCGAGAACTTGGGTTTGAAAGTCAACTGGGAGAAAAGCTCGCTGAACCCCAGCCAGAATATCTCCTTCCTGGGCATAGAATTAGACTCGCTGGCAATGAAAGCGAAGCTTTCGTCAGTGCGCGCGCTGAGCGTTCAGAGCGCAGTGAGCGCGCTCTGCCGCAGCAAGTCTGCCCCGCTCAAGACCTTTCAAAGAGTGTTAGGTCTTATGGCTTCAGCATCATCAGTTCTACAGTTAGGGGTGCTTTGCATGCGCCCACTGCAGCTCTGGCTGAAAGCGCGCGTGCCGCGCCGAGCATGGGCGTCCGGTCGACTCCGTCTCACGATCGATCAGAGTTGCGTTACAGCCCTGATGCCGTGGAGAGCAGCCGACTGGTACCGAAAAGGTGTCACTCTAGAGAGACCCTCGAGGGTGAAAGTAGTGTCCACGGACGCGTCCACCTTGGGATGGGGGGCACTGCTAGAGGGCAGACCGGCGTTCGGCCTATGGTCAGAACGAGAGAAGTCACTGCACATCAACTGCCTCGAAATGATAGCAGTGGAGAATGCGCTGACATACTTTCTTCCCCTATTGAAGGGAAGTCATGTTTTAGTCCGCTCCGACAACACATCGGTAGTGGCTTACATAAATAAATATAAATGTAAACCATAAATAAATGTTCCGGCGGACGAATGGTCGCTGCACCCTCAGACGGTGCAGCTATTATGGAAAACATTCGGCAGAGCGGAGATAGATCTATTTGCATCTCAGGACAACGCTCATTGGACAACGCTCATTGCCCAGAATTCTTTTCCAAAGCCAAGGACGCGCTAGCCCATACGTGGCCCCGCCGTCCTCTTTATGCTTTTCCCCCAGTCTCTCTCCTACCTCAGGTGATAGAGAGGGTGAAAGAGGAAAGGTGTGCAATACTGCTGATAGCGCCGTTTTGGGGAAACCAGACTTGGTTCCCAGCGCTGATGCAGATGACGAGCATCGCACCGTGGCCAATACCTGTGAGGAGAGACCTCCTCTCGCAGGCGGGCGGTGCGATCTGGCACCCCCATCCCGAGCTGTGGTCCCTTCATGTCTGGGTCACCAGGGAATATATGATGAACTCCCCACAGGAGTGATATCAACGATCACACAGGCTAGAGCTCCATCTACTAGACGGCTCTATGCATCGAAGTGGTCGATATTTGCGGACTGGTGCACAGCCCGCGGATCCACACCCACAGACTGTGGTGTGACAGATGTACTTTCCTTCCTACAAGAGCTACTGGACAAGGGCAGGTCCCCGTCCACGCTCAAAGTTTATGTGGCGGCCATAGCAGCGTTCTCGAGGACAACGCTAGGTCAGTCAATAGGGAGGAACGATTTAATCATACGCTTCCTTAAAGGAGCCAAGAGGTTAAATCCACCCAGACCGCCTTCAGTCCCAACATGGGACCTTTCTGTGGTGTTGGACGCTATGAAGAGCGAACCATTTGAACCACTACAGGCGGCTGAATTAAAATGTCTGT
>NC_133378.1:138063-214745 GCF_049309525.1 Garra rufa | reverse complement strand
GTTTCATTACAGACTGCAATTTTAATTTTGGACTGAGTTTCAGCTTGCATTGCCAGAATCAAGTTTGTTATGTGCTGAACGCTGTTTTCTGACATTTCAGGCTCTAACTTCAAAAATCATGCAAAACACTTCTAACACCTTCAGATATGTTTCTCTGTGTTGCAAAATAGGTTTTATTCATGCACAGATTGCAATTTTAATTTCTGACCGATTTTCAGCTTGCATTGCCAGAACCAAGTTTGTTATGTGCTGAAACGCTGTTTTCTGACATTTCAGGCTCTAACTTCAAAAATCATGCAAAACACTTCTAACACCTTCAGATATGTTTCTCTGTGTTGCAAAATAGGTTTTTTTCATGCACAGACTGCAATTTTAATTTTGGACCGAGTTTCAGCTTGCATTGCCTGAACAAAGTTTGTTATGTGCTGAAACGCCGTTTTCTGACATTTCAGGCTCTAACTTCAAAAATCATGCAAAACACTTCTAACACCTTCAGATATGTTTCTCTGTGTTGCAAAATAGGTTTTATTCATGCACAGACTGGAATTTTAATTTTGGGCCAAGTTTCAGCTTGCATTGCCTGAACCAAGTTTGTTAGGTGCTGAAAACGCCGTTTTCTGACATTTCAGGCTCTAACTTCAAAAATCATGCAAAACACTTCTAACACCTTCAGATATGTTTCTCTGTGTTGCAAAATAGGTTTTATTCATGCACAGACTGCAATTTTAATTTCTGACCGAGTTTCAGCTTGCATTGCCAGAACCAAGTTTGTTATGTGCTGAAACGCTGTTTTCTGACATTTCAGGCTCTAACTTCAAAAATCATGCAAAACACTTCTAACACCTTCAGATATGTTTCTCTGTGTTGCAAAATAGGTTTTATTCATGCACAGACTGGAATTTTAATTTTGGGCCAAGTTTCAGCTTGCATTGCCTGAACCAAGTTTGTTAGGTGCTGAAACGCCGTTTTCTGACATTTCAGGCTCTAACTTCAAAAATCATGCAAAACACTTCTAACACCTTCAGATATGTTTCTCTGTGTTGCAAAATAGGTTTTATTCATGCACAGATTGCAATTTTAATTTCTGACCGATTTTCAGCTTGCATTGCCAGAACCAAGTTTGTTATGTGCTGAAACGCTGTTTTCTGACATTTCAGGCTCTAACTTCAAAAATCATGCAAAACACTTCTAACACCTTCAGATATGTTCTCTGTGTTGCAAAATAGGTTTTATTCATGCACAGACTGCAATTTTAATTTTGGACCGAGTTTCAGCTTGCATTGCCTGAACCAAGTTTGTTATGTGCTGAAACGCCGTTTTCTGACATTTTAGGCTCTAACTTCAAAAATCATGCAAAACACTTCTAACACCTTCAGATATGTTTCTCTGTGTTGCAAAATAGGTTTTATTCATGCACAGACTGGAATTTTAATTTTGGGCCAAGTTTCAGCTTGCATTGCCTGAACCAAGTTTGTTAGGTGCTGAAACGCCGTTTTCTGACATTTCAGGCTCTAACTTCAAAAATCATGCAAAACACTTCTAACACCTTCAGATATGTTTCTCTGTGTTGCAAAATAGGTTTTATTCATGCACAGACTGGAATTTTAATTTCTGACCGAGTTTCAGCTTGCATTGCCAGAACAAAGTTTGTTATGTGCTGAAACGCTGTTTTCTGACATTTCAGGCTCTAACTTCAAAAATCATGCAAAACACTTCTAACACCTTCAGATATGTTTCTGTGTGTTTCAAAATACGTTTCATTCATGCACAGACTGCAATTTTAATTTTGGACTGAGTTTCAGCTTGCATTGCCAGAATCAAGTTTGTTATGTGCTGAAACGCTGTTTTCTGACATTTCAGGCTCTAACTTCAAAAATCATGCAAAACACTTCTAACACCTTCAGATATGTTCCTCTGTGTTGCAAAATAGGTTTTATTCATGCACAGATTGCAATTTTAATTTCTGACCGATTTTCAGCTTGCATTGCCAGAACCAAGTTTGTTATGTGCTGAAACGCTGTTTTCTGACATTTCAGGCTCTAACTTCAAAAATCATGCAAAACACTTCTAACACCTTCAGATATGTTTCTCTGTGTTGCAAAATAGGTTTTTTTCATGCACAGACTGCAATTTTAATTTTGGACCGAGTTTCAGCTTGCATTGCCTGAACAAAGTTTGTTATGTGCTGAAACGCCGTTTTCTGACATTTCAGGCTCTAACTTCAAAAATCATGCAAAACACTTCTAACACCTTCAGATATGTTTCTCTGTGTTGCAAAATAGGTTTTATTCATGCACAGACTGGAATTTTAATTTTGGGCCAAGTTTCAGCTTGCATTGCCTGAACCAAGTTTGTTAGGTGCTGAAACGCCGTTTTCTGACATTTCAGGCTCTAACTTCAAAAATCATGCAAAACACTTCTAACACCTTCAGATATGTTTCTCTGTGTTGCAAAATAGGTTTTATTCATGCACAGACTGCAATTTTAATTTCTGACCGAGTTTCAGCTTGCATTGCCAGAACCAAGTTTGTTATGTGCTGAAACGCTGTTTTCTGACATTTCAGGCTCTAACTTCAAAAATCATGCAAAACACTTCTAACACCTTCAGATATGTTTCTGTGTGTTTCAAAATACGTTTCTTTCATGCACAGACTGCAATTTTAATTTTGGACTGAGTTTCAGCTTGCATTGCCAGAACCAAGTTTGTTATGTGCTGAAACGCTGTTTTCTGACATTTCAGGCTCTAACTTCAAAAATCATGCAAAACACTTCTAACACCTTCAGATATGTTTCTCTGTGTTGCAAAATAGGTTTTATTCATGCACAGATTGCAATTTTAATTTCTGACCGATTTTCAGCTTGCATTGCCAGAACCAAGTTTGTTATGTGCTGAAACGCTGTTTTCTGACATTTCAGGCTCTAACTTCAAAAATCATGCAAAACACTTCTAACACCTTCAGATATGTTTCTCTGTGTTGCAAAATAGGTTTTATTCATGCACAGACTGCAATTTTAATTTCTGACCGAGTTTCAGCTTGCATTGCCAGAACAAAGTTTGTTATGTGCTGAAACGCTGTTTTCTGACATTTCAGGCTCTAACTCCAAAAATCATGCAAAACACTTCTAACACCTTCAGATATGTTTCTCTGTGTTGCAAAATAGGTTTTATTCATGCACAGACTGGAATTTTAATTTCTGACCGAGTTTCAGCTTGCATTGCCAGAACCAAGTTTGTTAGGTGCTGAAACGCTGTTTTCTGACATTTCAGGCTCTAACTTCAAAAATCATGCAAAACACTTCTAACACCTTCAGATATGTTTCTGTGTGTTTCAAAATACGTTTCATTCATGCACAGACTGCAATTTTAATTTTGGACCGAGTTTCAGCTTGCATTGCCTGAACCAAGTTTGTTATGTGCTGAAACGCCGTTTTCTGACATTTCAGGCTCTAACTTCAAAAATCATGCAAAACACTTCTAACACCTTCAGATATGTTTCTCTGTGTTGCAAAATAGGTTTTATTCATGCACAGACTGGAATTTTAATTTTGGGCCAAGTTTCAGCTTGCATTGCCTGAACCAAGTTTGTTAGGTGCTGAAACGCCGTTTTCTGACATTTCAGGCTCTAACTTCAAAAATCATGCAAAACACTTCTAACACCTTCAGATATGTTTCTCTGTGTTGCAAAATAGGTTTTATTCATGCACAGACTGGAATTTTAATTTTGGGCCAAGTTTCAGCTTGCATTGCCTGAACCAAGTTTGTTATGTGCTGAAACGCCGTTTTCTGACATTTCAGGCTCTAACTTCAAAAATCATGCAAAACACTTCTAACACCTTCAGATATGTTTCTCTGTGTTGCAAAATAGGTTTTATTCATGCACAGACTGGAATTTTAATTTTGGGCCAAGTTTCAGCTTGCATTGCCTGAACCAAGTTTGTTAGGTGCTGAAACGCCGTTTTCTGACATTTCAGGCTCTAACTTCAAAAATCATGCAAAACACTTCTAACACCTTCAGATATGTTTCTCTGTGTTGCAAAATAGGTTTTATTCATGCACAGACTGCAATTTTAATTTCTGACCGAGTTTCAGCTTGCATTGCCAGAACAAAGTTTGTTAGGTGCTGAAACGCCGTTTTCTGACATTTCAGGCTCTAACTTCAAAAATCATGCAAAACACTTCTAACACCTTCAGATATGTTTCTCTGTGTTGCAAAATAGGTTTTATTCATGCACAGACTGGAATTTTAATTTCTGACCGAGTTTCAGCTTGCATTGCCAGAACCAAGTTTGTTATGTGCTGAAACGCTGTTTTCTGACATTTCAGGCTCTAACTTCAAAAATCATGCAAAACACTTCTAACACCTTCAGATATGTTTCTGTGTGTTTCAAAATACGTTTCATTCATGCACAGACTGGAATTTTAATTTTGGACTGAGTTTCAGCTTGCATTGCCAGAACCAAGTTTGTTATGTGCTGAAACGCTGTTTTCTGACATTTCAGGCTCTAACTTCAAAAATCATGCAAAACACTTCTAACACCTTCAGATATGTTTCTCTGTGTTGCAAAATAGGTTTTATTCATGCACAGACTGGAATTTTAATTTTGGGCCAAGTTTCAGCTTGCATTGCCTGAACCAAGTTTGTTACGTGCTGAAACGCCGTTTTCTGACATTTCAGGCTCTAACTTCAAAAATCATGCAAAACACTTCTAACACCTTCAGATATGTTTCTCTGTGTTGCAAAATAGGTTTTATTCATGCACAGACTGCAATTTTAATTTCTGACCGAGTTTCAGCTTGCATTGCCAGAACCAAGTTTGTTATGTGCTGAAACGCTGTTTTCTGACATTTCAGGCTCTAACTTCAAAAATCATGCAAAACACTTCTAACACCTTCAGATATGTTTCTGTGTGTTTCAAAATACGCTTCATTCATGCACAGACTGCAATTTTAATTTTGGACTGAGTTTCAGCTTGCATTGCCAGAACCAAGTTTGTTATGTGCTGAAACGCTGTTTTCTGACATTTCAGGCTCTAACTTCAAAAATCATGCAAAACACTTCTAACACCTTCAGATATGTTTCTCTGTGTTGCAAAATAGGTTTTATTCATGCACAGATTGCAATTTTAATTTCTGACCGATTTTCAGCTTGCATTGCCAGAACCAAGTTTGTTATGTGCTGAAACGCTGTTTTCTGACATTTCAGGCTCTAACTTCAAAAATCATGCAAAACACTTCTAACACCTTCAGATATGTTTCTCTGTGTTGCAAAATAGGTTTTATTCATGCACAGACTGCAATTTTAATTTCTGACCGAGTTTCAGCTTGCATTGCCAGAACCAAGTTTGTTATGTGCTGAAACGCTGTTTTCTGACATTTCAGGCTCTAACTTCAAAAATCATGCAAAACACTTCTAACACCTTCAGATATGTTTCTCTGTGTTGCAAAATAGGTTTTATTCATGCACAGACTGCAATTTTAATTTCTGACCGAGTTTCAGCTTGCATTGCCAGAACCAAGTTTGTTATGTGCTGAAACGCTGTTTTCTGACATTTCAGGCTGTAACTTCAAAAATCATGCAAAACACTTCTAACACCTTCAGATATGTTTCTCTGTGTTGCAAAATAGGTTTTATTCATGCACAGACTGGAATTTTAATTTTGGGCCAAGTTTCAGCTTGCATTGCCTGAACCAAGTTTGTTATGTGCTGAAACGCCGTTTTCTGACATTTCAGGCTCTAACTTCAAAAATCATGCAAAACACTTCTAACACCTTCAGATATGTTTCTCTGTGTTGCAAAATAGGTTTTATTCATGCACAGACTGGAATTTTAATTTTGGGCCAAGTTTCAGCTTGCATTGCCTGAACCAAGTTTGTTAGGTGCTGAAACGCCGTTTTCTGACATTTCAGGCTCTAACTTCAAAAATCATGCAAAACACTTCTAACACCTTCAGATATGTTTCTCTGTGTTGCAAAATAGGTTTTATTCATGCACAGATTGCAATTTTAATTTCTGACCGATTTTCAGCTTGCATTGCCAGAACCAAGTTTGTTATGTGCTGAAACGCTGTTTTCTGACATTTCAGGCTCTAACTTCAAAAATCATGCAAAACACTTCTAACACCTTCAGATATGTTTCTCTGTGTTGCAAAATAGGTTTTATTCATGCACAGACTGCAATTTTAATTTTGGACCGAGTTTCAGCTTGCATTGCCTGAACCAAGTTTGTTATGTGCTGAAACGCCGTTTTCTGACATTTTAGGCTCTAACTTCAAAAATCATGCAAAACACTTCTAACACCTTCAGATATGTTTCTCTGTGTTGCAAAATAGGTTTTATTCATGCACAGACTGGAATTTTAATTTTGGGCCAAGTTTCAGCTTGCATTGCCTGAACCAAGTTTGTTAGGTGCTGAAACGCCGTTTTCTGACATTTCAGGCTCTAACTTCAAAAATCATGCAAAACACTTCTAACACCTTCAGATATGTTTTTCTGTGTTGCAAAATAGGTTTTATTCATGCACAGACTGGAATTTTAATTTCTGACCGAGTTTCAGCTTGCATTGCCAGAACCAAGTTTGTTATGTGCTGAAACGCTGTTTTCTGACATTTCAGGCTCTAACTTCAAAAATCATGCAAAACACTTCTAACACCTTCAGATATGTTTCTGTGTGTTTCAAAATACGTTTCATTCATGCACAGACTGGAATTTTAATTTTGGACTGAGTTTCAGCTTGCATTGCCAGAACCAAGTTTGTTATGTGCTGAAACGCTGTTTTCTGACATTTCAGGCTCTAACTTAAAAAATCATGCAAAACGCTTCTAACACCTTCAGATATGTTTCTCTGTGTTGCAAAATAGGTTTTATTCATGCACAGACTGGAATTTTAATTTTGGGCCAAGTTTCAGCTTGCATTGCCAGAACCAAGTTTGTTATGTGCTGAAACGCTGTTTTCTGACATTTCAGGCTCTAACTTCAAAAATCATGCAAAACACTTCTAACACCTTCAGATATGTTTCTCTGTGTTGCAAAATAGGTTTTATTCATGCACAGATTGCAATTTTAATTTCTGACCGATTTTCAGCTTGCATTGCCAGAACCAAGTTTGTTATGTGCTGAAACGCTGTTTTCTGACATTTCAGGCTCTAACTTCAAAAATCATGCAAAACACTTCTAACACCTTCAGATATGTTTCTCTGTGTTGCAAAATAGGTTTTATTCATGCACAGACTGCAATTTTAATTTCTGACCGAGTTTCAGCTTGCATTGCCAGAACCAAGTTTGTTATGTGCTGAAACGCTGTTTTCTGACATTTCAGGCTCTAACTTCAAAAATCATGCAAAACACTTCTAACACCTTCAGATATGTTTCTGTGTGTTTCAAAATACGTTTCATTCATGCACAGACTGCAATTTTCATTTTGGACTGAGTTTCAGCTTGCATTGCCAGAACCAAGTTTGTTATGTGCTGAAACGCTGTTTTCTGACATTTCAGGCTCTAACTTCAAAAATCATGCAAAACACTTCTAACACCTTCAGATATGTTTCTGTGTGTTTCAAAATACGTTTCTTTCATGCACAGACTGCAATTTTAATTTTGGACTGAGTTTCAGCTTGCATTGCCAGAACCAAGTTTGTTATGTGCTGAAACGCTGTTTTCTGACATTTCAGGCTCTAACTTCAAAAATCATGCAAAACACTTCTAACACCTTCAGATATGTTTCTGTGTGTTTCAAAATACGTTTTATTCATGCACAGATTGCAATTTTAATTTCTGACCGATTTTCAGCTTGCATTGCCAGAACCAAGTTTGTTATGTGCTGAAACGCTGTTTTCTGACATTTCAGGCTCTAACTTCAAAAATCATGCAAAACACTTCTAACACCTTCAGATATGTTTCTCTGTGTTGCAAAATAGGTTTTATTCATGCACAGACTGCAATTTTAATTTCTGACCGAGTTTCAGCTTGCATTGCCAGAACAAAGTTTGTTATGTGCTGAAACGCTGTTTTCTGACATTTCAGGCTCTAACTCCAAAAATCATGCAAAACACTTCTAACACCTTCAGATATGTTTCTCTGTGTTGCAAAATAGGTTTTATTCATGCACAGACTGGAATTTTAATTTCTGACCGAGTTTCAGCTTGCATTGCCAGAACCAAGTTTGTTAGGTGCTGAAACGCTGTTTTCTGACATTTCAGGCTCTAACTTCAAAAATCATGCAAAACACTTCTAACACCTTCAGATATGTTTCTGTGTGTTTCAAAATACGTTTCATTCATGCACAGACTGCAATTTTAATTTTGGACCGAGTTTCAGCTTGCATTGCCTGAACCAAGTTTGTTATGTGCTGAAACGCCGTTTTCTGACATTTCAGGCTCTAACTTCAAAAATCATGCAAAACACTTCTAACACCTTCAGATATGTTTCTCTGTGTTGCAAAATAGGTTTTATTCATGCACAGACTGGAATTTTAATTTTGGGCCAAGTTTCAGCTTGCATTGCCTGAACCAAGTTTGTTAGGTGCTGAAACGCCGTTTTCTGACATTTCAGGCTCTAACTTCAAAAATCATGCAAAACACTTCTAACACCTTCAGATATGTTTCTCTGTGTTGCAAAATAGGTTTTATTCATGCACAGACTGGAATTTTAATTTTGGGCCAAGTTTCAGCTTGCATTGCCTGAACCAAGTTTGTTATGTGCTGAAACGCCGTTTTCTGACATTTCAGGCTCTAACTTCAAAAATCATGCAAAACACTTCTAACACCTTCAGATATGTTTCTCTGTGTTGCAAAATAGGTTTTATTCATGCACAGACTGGAATTTTAATTTTGGGCCAAGTTTCAGCTTGCATTGCCTGAACCAAGTTTGTTAGGTGCTGAAACGCCGTTTTCTGACATTTCAGGCTCTAACTTCAAAAATCATGCAAAACACTTCTAACACCTTCAGATATGTTTCTCTGTGTTGCAAAATAGGTTTTATTCATGCACAGACTGCAATTTTAATTTCTGACCGAGTTTCAGCTTGCATTGCCAGAACAAAGTTTGTTAGGTGCTGAAACGCCGTTTTCTGACATTTCAGGCTCTAACTTCAAAAATCATGCAAAACACTTCTAACACCTTCAGATATGTTTCTCTGTGTTGCAAAATAGGTTTTATTCATGCACAGACTGGAATTTTAATTTCTGACCGAGTTTCAGCTTGCATTGCCAGAACCAAGTTTGTTATGTGCTGAAACGCTGTTTTCTGACATTTCAGGCTCTAACTTCAAAAATCATGCAAAACACTTCTAACACCTTCAGATATGTTTCTGTGTGTTTCAAAATACGTTTCATTCATGCACAGACTGGAATTTTAATTTTGGACTGAGTTTCAGCTTGCATTGCCAGAACCAAGTTTGTTATGTGCTGAAACGCTGTTTTCTGACATTTCAGGCTCTA
Source organism: Garra rufa (assembly GCF_049309525.1). Taxonomy (NCBI): domain Eukaryota; kingdom Metazoa; phylum Chordata; class Actinopteri; order Cypriniformes; family Cyprinidae; genus Garra; species Garra rufa. The sequence goes on along the minus strand of NC_133378.1, from coordinate 205,311 downwards.
ACTTCAAAAATCATGCAAAACACTTCTAACACCTTCAGATATGTTTCTCTGTGTTGCAAAATAGGTTTTATTCATGCACAGACTGGAATTTTAATTTTGGGCCAAGTTTCAGCTTGCATTGCCTGAACCAAGTTTGTTACGTGCTGAAACGCCGTTTTCTGACATTTCAGGCTCTAACTTCAAAAATCATGCAAAACACTTCTAACACCTTCAGATATGTTTCTCTGTGTTGCAAAATAGGTTTTATTCATGCACAGACTGCAATTTTAATTTCTGACCGAGTTTCAGCTTGCATTGCCAGAACCAAGTTTGTTATGTGCTGAAACGCTGTTTTCTGACATTTCAGGCTCTAACTTCAAAAATCATGCAAAACACTTCTAACACCTTCAGATATGTTTCTGTGTGTTTCAAAATACGTTTCATTCATGCACAGATTGCAATTTTAATTTTGGACTGAGTTTCAGCTTGCATTGCCAGAACCAAGTTTGTTATGTGCTGAAACGCTGTTTTCTGACATTTCAGGCTCTAACTTCAAAAATCATGCAAAACACTTCTAACACCTTCAGATATGTTTCTCTGTGTTGCAAAATAGGTTTTATTCATGCACAGATTGCAATTTTAATTTCTGACCGATTTTCAGCTTGCATTGCCAGAACCAAGTTTGTTATGTGCTGAAACGCTGTTTTCTGACATTTCAGGCTCTAACTTCAAAAATCATGCAAAACACTTCTAACACCTTCAGATATGTTTCTCTGTGTTGCAAAATAGGTTTTATTCATGCACAGACTGCAATTTTAATTTCTGACCGAGTTTCAGCTTGCATTGCCAGAACCAAGTTTGTTATGTGCTGAAACGCTGTTTTCTGACATTTCAGGCTCTAACTTCAAAAATCATGCAAAACACTTCTAACACCTTCAGATATGTTTCTCTGTGTTGCAAAATAGGTTTTATTCATGCACAGACTGCAATTTTAATTTCTGACCGAGTTTCAGCTTGCATTGCCAGAACCAAGTTTGTTATGTGCTGAAACGCTGTTTTCTGACATTTCAGGCTGTAACTTCAAAAATCATGCAAAACACTTCTAACACCTTCAGATATGTTTCTCTGTGTTGCAAAATAGGTTTTATTCATGCACAGACTGGAATTTTAATTTTGGGCCAAGTTTCAGCTTGCATTGCCTGAACCAAGTTTGTTATGTGCTGAAACGCCGTTTTCTGACATTTCAGGCTCTAACTTCAAAAATCATGCAAAACACTTCTAACACCTTCAGATATGTTTCTCTGTGTTGCAAAATAGGTTTTATTCATGCACAGACTGGAATTTTAATTTTGGGCCAAGTTTCAGCTTGCATTGCCTGAACCAAGTTTGTTAGGTGCTGAAACGCCGTTTTCTGACATTTCAGGCTCTAACTTCAAAAATCATGCAAAACACTTCTAACACCTTCAGATATGTTTCTCTGTGTTGCAAAATAGGTTTTATTCATGCACAGATTGCAATTTTAATTTCTGACCGATTTTCAGCTTGCATTGCCAGAACCAAGTTTGTTATGTGCTGAAACGCTGTTTTCTGACATTTCAGGCTCTAACTTCAAAAATCATGCAAAACACTTCTAACACCTTCAGATATGTTTCTCTGTGTTGCAAAATAGGTTTTATTCATGCACAGACTGCAATTTTAATTTTGGACCGAGTTTCAGCTTGCATTGCCTGAACCAAGTTTGTTATGTGCTGAAACGCCGTTTTCTGACATTTTAGGCTCTAACTTCAAAAATCATGCAAAACACTTCTAACACCTTCAGATATGTTTCTCTGTGTTGCAAAATAGGTTTTATTCATGCACAGACTGGAATTTTAATTTTGGGCCAAGTTTCAGCTTGCATTGCCTGAACCAAGTTTGTTAGGTGCTGAAACGCCGTTTTCTGACATTTCAGGCTCTAACTTCAAAAATCATGCAAAACACTTCTAACACCTTCAGATATGTTTTTCTGTGTTGCAAAATAGGTTTTATTCATGCACAGACTGGAATTTTAATTTCTGACCGAGTTTCAGCTTGCATTGCCAGAACCAAGTTTGTTATGTGCTGAAACGCTGTTTTCTGACATTTCAGGCTCTAACTTCAAAAATCATGCAAAACACTTCTAACACCTTCAGATATGTTTCTCTGTGTTGCAAAATAGGTTTTATTCATGCACAGACTGGAATTTTAATTTTGGGCCAAGTTTCAGCTTGCATTGCCTGAACCAAGTTTGTTACGTGCTGAAACGCCGTTTTCTGACATTTCAGGCTCTAACTTCAAAAATCATGCAAAACACTTCTAACACCTTCAGATATGTTTCTGTGTGTTTCAAAATACGTTTCATTCATGCACAGACTGCAATTTTAATTTTGGACTGAGTTTCAGCTTGCATTGCCAGAACCAAGTTTGTTATGTGCTGAAACGCTGTTTTCTGACATTTCAGGCTCTAACTTCAAAAATCATGCAAAACACTTCTAACACCTTCAGATATGTTTCTCTGTGTTGCAAAATAGGTTTTATTCATGCACAGACTGCAATTTTAATTTCTGACCGAGTTTCAGCTTGCATTGCCAGAACAAAGTTTGTTATGTGCTGAAACGCTGTTTTCTGACATTTAAGGCTCTAACTTCAAAAATCATGCAAAACACTTCTAACACCTTCAGATATGTTTCTGTGTGTTTCAAAATACGTTTCATTCATGCACAGACTGCAATTTTAATTTTGGACTGAGTTTCAGCTTGCATTGCCAGAATCAAGTTTGTTATGTGCTGAAACGCTGTTTTCTGACATTTCAGGCTCTAACTTCAAAAATCATGCAAAACACTTCTAACACCTTCAGATATGTTTCTCTGTGTTGCAAAATAGGTTTTATTCATGCACAGATTGCAATTTTAATTTCTGACCGATTTTCAGCTTGCATTGCCAGAACCAAGTTTGTTATGTGCTGAAACGCTGTTTTCTGACATTTCAGGCTCTAACTTCAAAAATCATGCAAAACACTTCTAACACCTTCAGATATGTTTCTCTGTGTTGAAAAATAGGTTTTATTCATGCACAGACTGGAATTTTAATTTCTGACCGAGTTTCAGCTTGCATTGCCAGAACCAAGTTTGTTATGTGCTGAAACGCTGTTTTCTGACATTTCAGGCTCTAACTTCAAAAATCATGCAAAACACTTCTAACACCTTCAGATATGTTTCTGTGTGTTTCAAAATACGTTTCATTCATGCACAGACTGGAATTTTAATTTTGGACTGAGTTTCAGCTTGCATTGCCAGAACCAAGTTTGTTATGTGCTGAAACGCTGTTTTCTGACATTTCAGGCTCTAACTTCAAAAATCATGCAAAACACTTCTAACACCTTCAGATATGTTTCTCTGTGTTGCAAAATAGGTTTTATTCATGCACAGACTGGAATTTTAATTTTGGGCCAAGTTTCAGCTTGCATTGCCTGAACCAAGTTTGTTACGTGCTGAAACGCCGTTTTCTGACATTTCAGGCTCTAACTTCAAAAATCATGCAAAACACTTCTAACACCTTCAGATATGTTTCTCTGTGTTGCAAAATAGGTTTTATTCATGCACAGACTGCAATTTTAATTTCTGACCGAGTTTCAGCTTGCATTGCCAGAACCAAGTTTGTTATGTGCTGAAACGCTGTTTTCTGACATTTCAGGCTCTAACTTCAAAAATCATGCAAAACACTTCTAACACCTTCAGATATGTTTCTGTGTGTTTCAAAATACGTTTCATTCATGCACAGACTGCAATTTTAATTTTGGACTGAGTTTCAGCTTGCATTGCCAGAACCAAGTTTGTTATGTGCTGAAACGCTGTTTTCTGACATTTCAGGCTCTAACTTCAAAAATCATGCAAAACACTTCTAACACCTTCAGATATGTTTCTCTGTGTTGCAAAATAGGTTTTATTCATGCACAGATTGCAATTTTAATTTCTGACCGATTTTCAGCTTGCATTGCCAGAACCAAGTTTGTTATGTGCTGAAACGCTGTTTTCTGACATTTCAGGCTCTAACTTCAAAAATCATGCAAAACACTTCTAACACCTTCAGATATGTTTCTCTGTGTTGCAAAATAGGTTTTATTCATGCACAGACTGCAATTTTAATTTCTGACCGAGTTTCAGCTTGCATTGCCAGAACCAAGTTTGTTATGTGCTGAAACGCTGTTTTCTGACATTTCAGGCTCTAACTTCAAAAATCATGCAAAACACTTCTAACACCTTCAGATATGTTTCTCTGTGTTGCAAAATAGGTTTTATTCATGCACAGACTGCAATTTTAATTTCTGACCGAGTTTCAGCTTGCATTGCCAGAACCAAGTTTGTTATGTGCTGAAACGCTGTTTTCTGACATTTCAGGCTCTAACTTCAAAAATCATGCAAAACACTTCTAACACCTTCAGATATGTTTCTCTGTGTTGCAAAATAGGTTTTATTCATGCACAGACTGGAATTTTAATTTTGGGCCAAGTTTCAGCTTGCATTGCCTGAACCAAGTTTGTTATGTGCTGAAACGCCGTTTTCTGACATTTCAGGCTCTAACTTCAAAAATCATGCAAAACACTTCTAACACCTTCAGATATGTTTCTCTGTGTTGCAAAATAGGTTTTATTCATGCACAGACTGGAATTTTAATTTTGGGCCAAGTTTCAGCTTGCATTGCCTGAACCAAGTTTGTTAGGTGCTGAAACGCCGTTTTCTGACATTTCAGGCTCTAACTTCAAAAATCATGCAAAACACTTCTAACACCTTCAGATATGTTTCTCTGTGTTGCAAAATAGGTTTTATTCATGCACAGATTGCAATTTTAATTTCTGACCGATTTTCAGCTTGCATTGCCAGAACCAAGTTTGTTATGTGCTGAAACGCTGTTTTCTGACATTTCAGGCTCTAACTTCAAAAATCATACAAAACACTTCTAACACCTTCAGATATGTTTCTCTGTGTTGCAAAATAGGTTTTATTCATGCACAGACTGCAATTTTAATTTTGGACCGAGTTTCAGCTTGCATTGCCTGAACCAAGTTTGTTATGTGCTGAAACGCCGTTTTCTGACATTTTAGGCTCTAACTTCAAAAATCATGCAAAACACTTCTAACACCTTCAGATATGTTTCTCTGTGTTGCAAAATAGGTTTTATTCATGCACAGACTGGAATTTTAATTTTGGGCCAAGTTTCAGCTTGCATTGCCTGAACCAAGTTTGTTAGGTGCTGAAACGCCGTTTTCTGACATTTCAGGCTCTAACTTCAAAAATCATGCAAAACACTTCTAACACCTTCAGATATGTTTTTCTGTGTTGCAAAATAGGTTTTATTCATGCACAGACTGGAATTTTAATTTCTGACCGAGTTTCAGCTTGCATTGCCAGAACCAAGTTTGTTATGTGCTGAAACGCTGTTTTCTGACATTTCAGGCTCTAACTTCAAAAATCATGCAAAACACTTCTAACACCTTCAGATATGTTTCTGTGTGTTTCAAAATACGTTTCATTCATGCACAGACTGGAATTTTAATTTTGGACTGAGTTTCAGCTTGCATTGCCAGAACCAAGTTTGTTATGTGCTGAAACGCTGTTTTCTGACATTTCAGGCTCTAACTTAAAAAATCATGCAAAACGCTTCTAACACCTTCAGATATGTTTCTCTGTGTTGTAAAATAGGTTTTATTCATGCACAGACTGGAATTTTAATTTTGGGCCAAGTTTCAGCTTGCATTGCCTGAACCAAGTTTGTTACGTGCTGAAACGCCGTTTTCTGACATTTCAGGCTCTAACTTCAAAAATCATGCAAAACACTTCTAACACCTTCAGATATGTTTCTCTGTGTTGCAAAATAGGTTTTATTCATGCACAGACTGCAATTTTAATTTCTGACCGAGTTTCAGCTTGCATTGCCAGAACCAAGTTTGTTATGTGCTGAAACGCTGTTTTCTGACATTTCAGGCTCTAACTTCAAAAATCATGCAAAACACTTCTAACACCTTCAGATATGTTTCTGTGTGTTTCAAAATACGTTTCATTCATGCACAGACTGCAATTTTCATTTTGGACTGAGTTTCAGCTTGCATTGCCAGAACCAAGTTTGTTATGTGCTGAAACGCTGTTTTCTGACATTTCAGGCTCTAACTTCAAAAATCATGCAAAACACTTCTAACACCTTCAGATATGTTTCTCTGTGTTGCAAAATAGGTTTTATTCATGCACAGATTGCAATTTTAATTTCTGACCGATTTTCAGCTTGCATTGCCAGAACCAAGTTTGTTATGTGCTGAAACGCTGTTTTCTGACATTTCAGGCTCTAACTTCAAAAATCATGCAAAACACTTCTAACACCTTCAGATATGTTTCTGTGTGTTGCAAAATACGTTTCATTCATGCACAGACTGGAATTTTAATTTTGGGCCAAGTTTCAGCTTGCATTGCCTGAACCAAGTTTGTTAGGTGCTGAAACGCCGTTTTCTGACATTTCAGGCTCTAACTTCAAAAATCATGTAAAACACTTCTAACACCTTCAGATATGTTTCTCTGTGTTGCAAAATAGGTTTTATTCATGCACAGACTGCAATTTTAATTTTGGACCGAGTTTCAGCTTGCATTGCCTGAACCAAGTTTGTTATGTGCTGAAACGCCGTTTTCTGACATTTCAGGCTCTAACTTCAAAAATCATGCAAAACACTTCTAACACCTTCAGATATGTTTCTCTGTGTTGCAAAATAGGTTTTATTCATGCACAGACTGGAATTTTATTTTTGGGCCAAGTTTCAGCTTGCATTGCCTGAACCAAGTTTGTTAGGTGCTGAAACGCCGTTTTCTGACATTTCAGGCTCTAACTTCAAAAATCATACAAAACACTTCTAACACCTTCAGATATGTTTCTCTGTGTTGCAAAATAGGTTTTATTCATGCACAGACTGGAATTTTAATTTCTGACCGAGTTTCAGCTTGCATTGCCAGAACCAAGTTTGTTATGTGCTGAAACGCTGTTTTCTGACATTTCAGGCTCTAACTTCAAAAATCATGCAAAACACTTCTAACACCTTCAGATATGTTTCTGTGTGTTTCAAAATACGTTTCATTCATGCACAGACTGGAATTTTAATTTTGGACTGAGTTTCAGCTTGCATTGCCAGAACCAAGTTTGTTATGTGCTGAAACGCTGTTTTCTGACATTTCAGGTTCTAACTTCAAAAATCATGCAAAACACTTCTAACACCTTCAGATATGTTTCTGTGTGTTTCAAAATACGTTTCATTCATGCACAGACTGCAATTTTAATTTTGGACTGAGTTTCAGCTTGCATTGCCAGAACCAAGTTTGTTATGTGCTGAAACGCTGTTTTCTGACATTTCAGGCTCTAACTTCAAAAATCATGCAAAACACTTCTAACACCTTCAGATATGTTTCTCTGTGTTGCAAAATAGGTTTTATTCATGCACAGACTGCAATTTTATTTTCTGACCGAGTTTCAGCTTGCATTGCCAGAACAAAGTTTGTTATGTGCTGAAACGCTGTTTTCTGACATTTAAGGCTCTAACTTCAAAAATCATGCAAAACACTTCTAACACCTTCAGATATGTTTCTGTGTGTTTCAAAATACGTTTCATTCATGCACAGACTGCAATTTTAATTTTGGACTGAGTTTCAGCTTGCATTGCCAGAATCAAGTTTGTTATGTGCTGAAACGCTGTTTTCTGACATTTCAGGCTCTAACTTCAAAAATCATGCAAAACACTTCTAACACCTTCAGATATGTTTCTCTGTGTTGCAAAATAGGTTTTATTCATGCACAGATTGCAATTTTAATTTCTGACCGATTTTCAGCTTGCATTGCCAGAACCAAGTTTGTTATGTGCTGAAACGCTGTTTTCTGACATTTCAGGCTCTAACTTCAAAAATCATGCAAAACACTTCTAACACCTTCAGATATGTTTCTCTGTGTTGCAAAATAGGTTTTATTCATGCACAGACTGCAATTTTAATTTTGGACCGAGTTTCAGCTTGCATTGCCAGAACCAAGTTTGTTATGTGCTGAAACGCTGTTTTCTGACATTTCAGGCTCTAACTTCAAAAATCATGCAAAACACTTCTAACACCTTCAGATATGTTTCTCTGTGTTGCAAAATAGGTTTTATTCATGCACAGACTGCAATTTTAATTTTGGACCGAGTTTCATCTTGCATTGCCTGAACAAAGTTTGTTATGTGCTGAAACGCCGTTTTCTGACATTTCAGGCTCTAACTTCAAAAATCATGCAAAACACTTCTAACACCTTCAGATATGTTTCTCTGTGTTGCAAAATAGGTTTTATTCATGCACAGACTGGAATTTTAATTTTGGGCCAAGTTTCAGCTTGCATTGCCTGAACCAAGTTTGTTAGGTGGTGAAACGCCGTTTTCTGACATTTCAGGCTCTAACTTCAAAAATCAAGCAAAACACTTCTAACACCTTCAGATATGTTTCTCTGTGTTGCAAAATAGGTTTTATTCATGCACAGACTGCAATTTTAATTTCTGACCGAGTTTCAGCTTGCATTGCCAGAACCAAGTTTGTTATGTGCTGAAACGCTGTTTTCTGACATTTCAGGCTCTAACTTCAAAAATCATGCAAAACACTTCTAACACCTTCAGATATGTTTCTGTGTGTTTCAAAATACGTTTCTTTCATGCACAGACTGCAATTTTAATTTTGGACTGAGTTTCAGCTTGCATTACCAGAACCAAGTTTGTTATGTGCTGAAACGCTGTTTTCTGACATTTCAGGCTCTAACTTCAAAAATCATGCAAAACACTTCTAACACCTTCAGATATGTTTCTCTGTGTTGCAAAATAGGTTTTATTCATGCACAGATTGCAATTTTAATTTCTGACCGATTTTCAGCTTGCATTGCCAGAACCAAGTTTGTTATGTGCTGAAACGCTGTTTTCTGACATTTCAGGCTCTAACTTCAAAAATCATGCAAAACACTTCTAACACCTTCAGATATGTTTCTCTGTGTTGCAAAATAGGTTTTATTCATGCACAGACTGCAATTTTAATTTCTGACCGAGTTTCAGCTTGCATTGCCAGAACAAAGTTTGTTATGTGCTGAAACGCTGTTTTCTGACATTTCAGGCTCTAACTCCAAAAATCATGCAAAACACTTCTAACACCTTCAGATATGTTTCTGTGTGTTTCAAAATACGTTTCATTCATGCACAGACTGGAATTTTAATTTTGGACTGAGTTTCAGCTTGCATTGCCAGAACCAAGTTTGTTATGTGCTGAAACGCTGTTTTCTGACATTTCAGGCTCTAACTTCAAAAATCATGCAAAACACTTCTAACACCTTCAGATATGTTTCTGTGTGTTTCAAAATACGTTTCATTCATGCACAGACTGCAATTTTAATTTTGGACTGAGTTTCAGCTTGCATTGCCAGAACCAAGTTTGTTATGTGCTGAAACGCTGTTTTCTGACATTTCAGGCTCTAACTTCAAAAATCATGCAAAACACTTCTAACACCTTCAGATATGTTTCTCTGTGTTGCAAAATAGGTTTTATTCATGCACAGATTGCAATTTTAATTTCTGACCGATTTTCAGCTTGCATTGCCAGAACCAAGTTTGTTATGTGCTGAAACGCTGTTTTCTGACATTTCAGGCTCTAACTTCAAAAATCATGCAAAACACTTCTAACACCTTCAGATATGTTTCTCTGTGTTGCAAAATAGGTTTTATTCATGCACAGACTGCAATTTTAATTTTGGACCGAGTTTCAGCTTGCATTGCCTGAACAAAGTTTGTTATGTTCTGAAACGCCGTTTTCTGACATTTCAGGCTCTAACTTCAAAAATCATGCAAAACACTTCTAACACCTTCAGATATGTTTCTCTGTGTTGCAAAATAGGTTTTATTCATGCACAGACTGGAATTTTAATTTTGGGCCAAGTTTCAGCTTGCATTGCCTGAACCAAGTTTGTTAGGTGCTGAAACGCCGTTTTCTGACATTTCAGGCTCTAACTTCAAAAATCATGCAAAACACTTCTAACACCTTCAGATATGTTTCTCTGTGTTGCAAAATAGGTTTTATTCATGCACAGACTGCAATTTTAATTTCTGACCGAGTTTCAGCTTGCATTGCCAGAACCAAGTTTGTTATGTGCTGAAACGCTGTTTTCTGACATTTCAGGCTCTAACTTCAAAAATCATGCAAAACACTTCTAACACCTTCAGATATGTTTCTGTGTGTTTCAAAATACGTTTCTTTCATGCACAGACTGCAATTTTAATTTTGGACTGAGTTTCAGCTTGCATTGCCAGAACCAAGTTTGTTATGTGCTGAAACGCTGTTTTCTGACATTTCAGGCTCTAACTTCAAAAATCATGCAAAACACTTCTAACACCTTCAGATATGTTTCTCTGTGTTGCAAAATAGGTTTTATTCATGCACAGATTGCAATTTTAATTTCTGACCGATTTTCAGCTTGCATTGCCAGAACCAAGTTTGTTATGTGCTGAAACGCTGTTTTCTGACATTTCAGGCTCTAACTTCAAAAATCATGCAAAACACTTCTAACACCTTCAGATATGTTTCTGTGTGTTTCAAAATACGTTTCATTCATGCACAGACTGCAATTTTAATTTTGGACTGAGTTTCAGCTTGCATTGCCAGAATCAAGTTTGTTATGTGCTGAAACGCTGTTTTCTGACATTTCAGGCTCTAACTTCAAAAATCATGCAAAACACTTCTAACACCTTCAGATATGTTTCTCTGTGTTGCAAAATAGGTTTTATTCATGCACAGATTGCAATTTTAATTTCTGACCGATTTTCAGCTTGCATTGCCAGAACCAAGTTTGTTATGTGCTGAAACGCTGTTTTCTGACATTTCAGGCTCTAACTTCAAAAATCATGCAAAACACTTCTAACACCTTCAGATATGTTTCTCTGTGTTGCAAAATAGGTTTTTTTCATGCACAGACTGCAATTTTAATTTTGGACCGAGTTTCAGCTTGCATTGCCTGAACAAAGTTTGTTATGTGCTGAAACGCCGTTTTCTGACATTTCAGGCTCTAACTTCAAAAATCATGCAAAACACTTCTAACACCTTCAGATATGTTTCTCTGTGTTGCAAAATAGGTTTTATTCATGCACAGACTGGAATTTTAATTTTGGGCCAAGTTTCAGCTTGCATTGCCTGAACCAAGTTTGTTAGGTGCTGAAACGCCGTTTTCTGACATTTCAGGCTCTAACTTCAAAAATCATGCAAAACACTTCTAACACCTTCAGATATGTTTCTCTGTGTTGCAAAATAGGTTTTATTCATGCACAGACTGCAATTTTAATTTCTGACCGAGTTTCAGCTTGCATTGCCAGAACCAAGTTTGTTATGTGCTGAAACGCTGTTTTCTGACATTTCAGGCTCTAACTTCAAAAATCATGCAAAACACTTCTAACACCTTCAGATATGTTTCTGTGTGTTTCAAAATACGTTTCTTTCATGCACAGACTGCAATTTTAATTTTGGACTGAGTTTCAGCTTGCATTGCCAGAACCAAGTTTGTTATGTGCTGAAACGCTGTTTTCTGACATTTCAGGCTCTAACTTCAAAAATCATGCAAAACACTTCTAACACCTTCAGATATGTTTCTCTGTGTTGCAAAATAGGTTTTATTCATGCACAGATTGCAATTTTAATTTCTGACCGATTTTCAGCTTGCATTGCCAGAACCAAGTTTGTTATGTGCTGAAACGCTGTTTTCTGACATTTCAGGCTCTAACTTCAAAAATCATGCAAAACACTTCTAACACCTTCAGATATGTTTCTCTGTGTTGCAAAATAGGTTTTATTCATGCACAGACTGCAATTTTAATTTCTGACCGAGTTTCAGCTTGCATTGCCAGAACAAAGTTTGTTATGTGCTGAAACGCTGTTTTCTGACATTTCAGGCTCTAACTCCAAAAATCATGCAAAACACTTCTAACACCTTCAGATATGTTTCTCTGTGTTGCAAAATAGGTTTTATTCATGCACAGACTGGAATTTTAATTTCTGACCGAGTTTCAGCTTGCATTGCCAGAACCAAGTTTGTTAGGTGCTGAAACGCTGTTTTCTGACATTTCAGGCTCTAACTTCAAAAATCATGCAAAACACTTCTAACACCTTCAGATATGTTTCTGTGTGTTTCAAAATACGTTTCATTCATGCACAGACTGCAATTTTAATTTTGGACCGAGTTTCAGCTTGCATTGCCTGAACCAAGTTTGTTATGTGCTGAAACGCCGTTTTCTGACATTTCAGGCTCTAACTTCAAAAATCATGCAAAACACTTCTAACACCTTCAGATATGTTTCTCTGTGTTGCAAAATAGGTTTTATTCATGCACAGACTGGAATTTTAATTTTGGGCCAAGTTTCAGCTTGCATTGCCTGAACCAAGTTTGTTAGGTGCTGAAACGCCGTTTTCTGACATTTCAGGCTCTAACTTCAAAAATCATGCAAAACACTTCTAACACCTTCAGATATGTTTCTCTGTGTTGCAAAATAGGTTTTATTCATGCACAGACTGGAATTTTAATTTTGGGCCAAGTTTCAGCTTGCATTGCCTGAACCAAGTTTGTTAGGTGCTGAAACGCCGTTTTCTGACATTTCAGGCTCTAACTTCAAAAATCATGCAAAACACTTCTAACACCTTCAGATATGTTTCTCTGTGTTGCAAAATAGGTTTTATTCATGCACAGACTGCAATTTTAATTTCTGACCGAGTTTCAGCTTGCATTGCCAGAACCAAGTTTGTTATGTGCTGAAACGCTGTTTTCTGACATTTCAGGCTCTAACTTCAAAAATCATGCAAAACACTTCTAACACCTTCAGATATGTTTCTGTGTGTTTCAAAATACGTTTCATTCATGCACAGACTGCAATTATAATTTTGGACTGAGTTTCAGCTTGCATTGCCAGAACCAAGTTTGTTATGTGCTGAAACGCTGTTTTCTGACATTTCAGGCTCTAACTTCAAAAATCATGCAAAACACTTCTAACACCTTCAGATATGTTTCTCTGTGTTGCAAAATAGGTTTTATTCATGCACAGATTGCAATTTTAATTTCTGACCGATTTTCAGCTTGCATTGCCAGAACCAAGTTTGTTATGTGCTGAAACGCTGTTTTCTGACATTTCAGGCTCTAACTTCAAAAATCATGCAAAACACTTCTAACACCTTCAGATATGTTTCTCTGTGTTGCAAAATAGGTTTTATTCATGCACAGACTGCAATTTTAATTTCTGACCGAGTTTCAGCTTGCATTGCCAGAACCAAGTTTGTTATGTGCTGAAACGCTGTTTTCTGACATTTCAGGCTCTAACTTCAAAAATCATGCAAAACACTTCTAACACCTTCAGATATGTTTCTCTGTGTTGCAAAATAGGTTTTATTCATGCACAGACTGGAATTTTAATTTTGGGCCAAGTTTCAGCTTGCATTGCCTGAACCAAGTTTGTTATGTGCTGAAACGCCGTTTTCTGACATTTCAGGCTCTAACTTCAAAAATCATGCAAAACACTTCTAACACCTTCAGATATGTTTCTCTGTGTTGCAAAATAGGTTTTATTCATGCACAGACTGGAATTTTAATTTTGGGCCAAGTTTCAGCTTGCATTGCCTGAACCAAGTTTGTTAGGTGCTGAAACGCCGTTTTCTGACATTTCAGGCTCTAACTTCAAAAATCATGCAAAACACTTCTAACACCTTCAGATATGTTTCTCTGTGTTGCAAAATAGGTTTTATTCATGCACAGACTGCAATTTTAATTTCTGACCGAGTTTCAGCTTGCATTGCCAGAACAAAGTTTGTTAGGTGCTGAAACGCCGTTTTCTGACATTTCAGGCTCTAACTTCAAAAATCATGCAAAACACTTCTAACACCTTCAGATATGTTTCTCTGTGTTGCAAAATAGGTTTTATTCATGCACAGACTGGAATTTTAATTTTGGGCCAAGTTTCAGCTTGCATTGCCTGAACCAAGTTTGTTAGGTGCTGAAACGCCGTTTTCTGACATTTCAGGCTCTAACTTCAAAAATCATGCAAAACACTTCTAACACCTTCAGATATGTTTCTCTGTGTTGCAAAATAGGTTTTATTCATGCACAGACTGGAATTTTAATTTTGGGCCAAGTTTCAGCTTGCATTGCCTGAACCAAGTTTGTTAGGTGCTGAAACGCCGTTTTCTGACATTTCAGGCTCTAACTTCAAAAATCATGCAAAACACTTCTAACACCTTCAGATATGTTTCTCTGTGTTGCAAAATAGGTTTTATTCATGCACAGACTGCAATTTTAATTTCTGACCGAGTTTCAGCTTGCATTGCCAGAACCAAGTTTGTTATGTGCTGAAACGCTGTTTTCTGACATTTCAGGCTCTAACTTCAAAAATCATGCAAAACACTTCTAACACCTTCAGATATGTTTCTGTGTGTTTCAAAATACGTTTCATTCATGCACAGACTGCAATTATAATTTTGGACTGAGTTTCAGCTTGCATTGCCAGAACCAAGTTTGTTATGTGCTGAAACGCTGTTTTCTGACATTTCAGGCTCTAACTTCAAAAATCATGCAAAACACTTCTAACACCTTCAGATATGTTTCTCTGTGTTGCAAAATAGGTTTTATTCATGCACAGATTGCAATTTTAATTTCTGACCGATTTTCAGCTTGCATTGCCAGAACCAAGTTTGTTATGTGCTGAAACGCTGTTTTCTGACATTTCAGGCTCTAACTTCAAAAATCATGCAAAACACTTCTAACACCTTCAGATATGTTTCTCTGTGTTGCAAAATAGGTTTTATTCATGCACAGACTGCAATTTTAATTTCTGACCGAGTTTCAGCTTGCATTGCCAGAACCAAGTTTGTTATGTGCTGAAACGCTGTTTTCTGACATTTCAGGCTCTAACTTCAAAAATCATGCAAAACACTTCTAACACCTTCAGATATGTTTCTCTGTGTTGCAAAATAGGTTTTATTCATGCACAGACTGGAATTTTAATTTTGGGCCAAGTTTCAGCTTGCATTGCCTGAACCAAGTTTGTTATGTGCTGAAACGCCGTTTTCTGACATTTCAGGCTCTAACTTCAAAAATCATGCAAAACACTTCTAACACCTTCAGATATGTTTCTCTGTGTTGCAAAATAGGTTTTATTCATGCACAGACTGGAATTTTAATTTTGGGCCAAGTTTCAGCTTGCATTGCCTGAACCAAGTTTGTTAGGTGCTGAAATGCCGTTTTCTGACATTTCAGGCTCTAACTTCAAAAATCATGCAAAACACTTCTAACACCTTCAGATATGTTTCTCTGTGTTGCAAAATAGGTTTTATTCATGCACAGACTGCAATTTTAATTTCTGACCGAGTTTCAGCTTGCATTGCCAGAACAAAGTTTGTTAGGTGCTGAAACGCCGTTTTCTGACATTTCAGGCTCTAACTTCAAAAATCATGCAAAACACTTCTAACACCTTCAGATATGTTTCTCTGTGTTGCAAAATAGGTTTTATTCATGCACAGACTGGAATTTTAATTTCTGACCGAGTTTCAGCTTGCATTGCCAGAACCAAGTTTGTTATGTGCTGAAACGCTGTTTTCTGACATTTCAGGCTCTAACTTCAAAAATCATGCAAAACACTTCTAACACCTTCAGATATGTTTCTGTGTGTTTCAAAATACGTTTCATTCATGCACAGACTGCAATTTTCATTTTGGACTGAGTTTCAGCTTGCATTGCCAGAACCAAGTTTGTTATGTGCTGAAACGCTGTTTTCTGACATTTCAGGCTCTAACTTCAAAAATCATGCAAAACACTTCTAACACCTTCAGATATGTTTCTCTGTGTTGCAAAATAGGTTTTATTCATGCACAGATTGCAATTTTAATTTCTGACCGATTTTCAGCTTGCATTGCCAGAACCAAGTTTGTTATGTGCTGAAACGCTGTTTTCTGACATTTCAGGCTCTAACTTCAAAAATCATGCAAAACACTTCTAACACCTTCAGATATGTTTCTGTGTGTTGCAAAATACGTTTCATTCATGCACAGACTGGAATTTTAATTTTGGGCCAAGTTTCAGCTTGCATTGCCTGAACCAAGTTTGTTAGGTGCTGAAACGCCGTTTTCTGACATTTCAGGCTCTAACTTCAAAAATCATGTAAAACACTTCTAACACCTTCAGATATGTTTCTCTGTGTTGCAAAATAGGTTTTATTCATGCACAGACTGCAATTTTAATTTTGGACCGAGTTTCAGCTTGCATTGCCTGAACCAAGTTTGTTATGTGCTGAAACGCCGTTTTCTGACATTTCAGGCTCTAACTTCAAAAATCATGCAAAACACTTCTAACACCTTCAGATATGTTTCTCTGTGTTGCAAAATAGGTTTTATTCATGCACAGACTGGAATTTTATTTTTGGGCCAAGTTTCAGCTTGCATTGCCTGAACCAAGTTTGTTAGGTGCTGAAACGCCGTTTTCTGACATTTCAGGCTCTAACTTCAAAAATCATACAAAACACTTCTAACACCTTCAGATATGTTTCTCTGTGTTGCAAAATAGGTTTTATTCATGCACAGACTGGAATTTTAATTTCTGACCGAGTTTCAGCTTGCATTGCCAGAACCAAGTTTGTTATGTGCTGAAACGCTGTTTTCTGACATTTCAGGCTCTAACTTCAAAAATCATGCAAAACACTTCTAACACCTTCAGATATGTTTCTGTGTGTTTCAAAATACGTTTCATTCATGCACAGACTGGAATTTTAATTTTGGACTGAGTTTCAGCTTGCATTGCCAGAACCAAGTTTGTTATGTGCTGAAACGCTGTTTTCTGACATTTCAGGTTCTAACTTCAAAAATCATGCAAAACACTTCTAACACCTTCAGATATGTTTCTGTGTGTTTCAAAATACGTTTCATTCATGCACAGACTGCAATTTTAATTTTGGACTGAGTTTCAGCTTGCATTGCCAGAACCAAGTTTGTTATGTGCTGAAACGCTGTTTTCTGACATTTCAGGCTCTAACTTCAAAAATCATGCAAAACACTTCTAACACCTTCAGATATGTTTCTCTGTGTTGCAAAATAGGTTTTATTCATGCACAGATTGCAATTTTAATTTCTGACCGATTTTCAGCTTGCATTGCCAGAACCAAGTTTGTTATGTGCTGAAACGCTGTTTTCTGACATTTCAGGCTCTAACTTCAAAAATCATGCAAAACACTTCTAACACCTTCAGATATGTTTCTCTGTGTTGCAAAATAGGTTTTATTCATGCACAGACTGCAATTTTAATTTCTGACCGAGTTTCAGCTTGCATTGCCAGAACAAAGTTTGTTATGTGCTGAAACGCTGTTTTCTGACATTTCAGGCTCTAACTCCAAAAATCATGCAAAACACTTCTAACACCTTCAGATATGTTTCTCTGTGTTGCAAAATAGGTTTTATTCATGCACAGACTGGAATTTTAATTTCTGACCGAGTTTCAGCTTGCATTGCCAGAACCAAGTTTGTTAGGTGCTGAAACGCTGTTTTCTGACATTTCAGGCTCTAACTTCAAAAATCATGCAAAACACTTCTAACACCTTCAGATATGTTTCTGTGTGTTTCAAAATACGTTTCATTCATGCACAGACTGGAATTTTAATTTTGGACTGAGTTTCAGCTTGCATTGCCAGAACCAAGTTTGTTATGTGCTGAAACGCTGTTTTCTGACATTTCAGGCTCTAACTTCAAAAATCATGCAAAACACTTCTAACACCTTCAGATATGTTTCTCTGTGTTGCAAAATAGGTTTTATTCATGCACAGATTGCAATTTTAATTTCTGACCGATTTTCAGCTTGCATTGCCAGAACCAAGTTTGTTATGTGCTGAAACGCTGTTTTCTGACATTTCAGGCTCTAACTTCAAAAATCATGCAAAACACTTCTAACACCTTCAGATATGTTTCTCTGTGTTGCAAAATAGGTTTTATTCATGCACAGACTGCAATTTTAATTTCTGACCGAGTTTCAGCTTGCATTGCCAGAACAAAGTTTGTTATGTGCTGAAACGCTGTTTTCTGACATTTCAGGCTCTAACTCCAAAAATCATGCAAAACACTTCTAACACCTTCAGATATGTTTCTCTGTGTTGCAAAATAGGTTTTATTCATGCACAGACTGGAATTTTAATTTCTGACCGAGTTTCAGCTTGCATTGCCAGAACCAAGTTTGTTAGGTGCTGAAACGCTGTTTTCTGACATTTCAGGCTCTAACTTCAAAAATCATGCAAAACACTTCTAACACCTTCAGATATGTTTCTGTGTGTTTCAAAATACGTTTCATTCATGCACAGACTGCAATTTTAATTTTGGACCGAGTTTCAGCTTGCATTGCCTGAACCAAGTTTGTTATGTGCTGAAACGCCGTTTTCTGACATTTCAGGCTCTAACTTCAAAAATCATGCAAAACACTTCTAACACCTTCAGATATGTTTCTCTGTGTTGCAAAATAGGTTTTATTCATGCACAGACTGGAATTTTAATTTTGGGCCAAGTTTCAGCTTGCATTGCCTGAACCAAGTTTGTTAGGTGCTGAAACGCCGTTTTCTGACATTTCAGGCTCTAACTTCAAAAATCATGCAAAACACTTCTAACACCTTCAGATATGTTTCTCTGTGTTGCAAAATAGGTTTTATTCATGCACAGACTGGAATTTTAATTTTGGGCCAAGTTTCAGCTTGCATTGCCTGAACCAAGTTTGTTAGGTGCTGAAACGCCGTTTTCTGACATTTCAGGCTCTAACTTCAAAAATCATGCAAAACACTTCTAACACCTTCAGATATGTTTCTCTGTGTTGCAAAATAGGTTTTATTCATGCACAGACTGCAATTTTAATTTCTGACCGAGTTTCAGCTTGCATTGCCAGAACCAAGTTTGTTATGTGCTGAAACGCTGTTTTCTGACATTTCAGGCTCTAACTTCAAAAATCATGCAAAACACTTCTAACACCTTCAGATATGTTTCTGTGTGTTTCAAAATACGTTTCATTCATGCACAGACTGCAATTATAATTTTGGACTGAGTTTCAGCTTGCATTGCCAGAACCAAGTTTGTTATGTGCTGAAACGCTGTTTTCTGACATTTCAGGCTCTAACTTCAAAAATCATGCAAAACACTTCTAACACCTTCAGATATGTTTCTCTGTGTTGCAAAATAGGTTTTATTCATGCACAGATTGCAATTTTAATTTCTGACCGATTTTCAGCTTGCATTGCCAGAACCAAGTTTGTTATGTGCTGAAACGCTGTTTTCTGACATTTCAGGCTCTAACTTCAAAAATCATGCAAAACACTTCTAACACCTTCAGATATGTTTCTCTGTGTTGCAAAATAGGTTTTATTCATGCACAGACTGCAATTTTAATTTCTGACCGAGTTTCAGCTTGCATTGCCAGAACCAAGTTTGTTATGTGCTGAAACGCTGTTTTCTGACATTTCAGGCTCTAACTTCAAAAATCATGCAAAACACTTCTAACACCTTCAGATATGTTTCTCTGTGTTGCAAAATAGGTTTTATTCATGCACAGACTGGAATTTTAATTTTGGGCCAAGTTTCAGCTTGCATTGCCTGAACCAAGTTTGTTATGTGCTGAAACGCCGTTTTCTGACATTTCAGGCTCTAACTTCAAAAATCATGCAAAACACTTCTAACACCTTCAGATATGTTTCTCTGTGTTGCAAAATAGGTTTTATTCATGCACAGACTGGAATTTTAATTTTGGGCCAAGTTTCAGCTTGCATTGCCTGAACCAAGTTTGTTAGGTGCTGAAACGCCGTTTTCTGACATTTCAGGCTCTAACTTCAAAAATCATGCAAAACACTTCTAACACCTTCAGATATGTTTCTCTGTGTTGCAAAATAGGTTTTATTCATGCACAGACTGCAATTTTAATTTCTGACCGAGTTTCAGCTTGCATTGCCAGAACCAAGTTTGTTATGTGCTGAAACGCTGTTTTCTGACATTTCAGGCTCTAACTTCAAAAATCATGCAAAACACTTCTAACACCTTCAGATATGTTTCTGTGTGTTTCAAAATACGTTTCATTCATGCACAGACTGCAATTATAATTTTGGACTGAGTTTCAGCTTGCATTGCCAGAACCAAGTTTGTTATGTGCTGAAACGCTGTTTTCTGACATTTCAGGCTCTAACTTCAAAAATCATGCAAAACACTTCTAACACCTTCAGATATGTTTCTCTGTGTTGCAAAATAGGTTTTATTCATGCACAGATTGCAATTTTAATTTCTGACCGATTTTCAGCTTGCATTGCCAGAACCAAGTTTGTTATGTGCTGAAACGCTGTTTTCTGACATTTCAGGCTCTAACTTCAAAAATCATGCAAAACACTTCTAACACCTTCAGATATGTTTCTCTGTGTTGCAAAATAGGTTTTATTCATGCACAGACTGCAATTTTAATTTCTGACCGAGTTTCAGCTTGCATTGCCAGAACCAAGTTTGTTATGTGCTGAAACGCTGTTTTCTGACATTTCAGGCTCTAACTTCAAAAATCATGCAAAACACTTCTAACACCTTCAGATATGTTTCTCTGTGTTGCAAAATAGGTTTTATTCATGCACAGACTGGAATTTTAATTTTGGGCCAAGTTTCAGCTTGCATTGCCTGAACCAAGTTTGTTATGTGCTGAAACGCCGTTTTCTGACATTTCAGGCTCTAACTTCAAAAATCATGCAAAACACTTCTAACACCTTCAGATATGTTTCTCTGTGTTGCAAAATAGGTTTTATTCATGCACAGACTGGAATTTTAATTTTGGGCCAAGTTTCAGCTTGCATTGCCTGAACCAAGTTTGTTAGGTGCTGAAACGCCGTTTTCTGACATTTCAGGCTCTAACTTCAAAAATCATGCAAAACACTTCTAACACCTTCAGATATGTTTCTCTGTGTTGCAAAATAGGTTTTATTCATGCACAGACTGCAATTTTAATTTCTGACCGAGTTTCAGCTTGCATTGCCAGAACAAAGTTTGTTAGGTGCTGAAACGCCGTTTTCTGACATTTCAGGCTCTAACTTCAAAAATCATGCAAAACACTTCTAACACCTTCAGATATGTTTCTCTGTGTTGCAAAATAGGTTTTATTCATGCACAGACTGGAATTTTAATTTCTGACCGAGTTTCAGCTTGCATTGCCAGAACCAAGTTTGTTATGTGCTGAAACGCTGTTTTCTGACATTTCAGGCTCTAACTTCAAAAATCATGCAAAACACTTCTAACACCTTCAGATATGTTTCTGTGTGTTTCAAAATACGTTTCATTCATGCACAGACTGGAATTTTAATTTTGGACTGAGTTTCAGCTTGCATTGCCAGAACCAAGTTTGTTATGTGCTGAAACGCTGTTTTCTGACATTTCAGGCTCTAACTTCAAAAATCATGCAAAACACTTCTAACACCTTCAGATATGTTTCTCTGTGTTGCAAAATAGGTTTTATTCATGCACAGACTGGAATTTTAATTTTGGGCCAAGTTTCAGCTTGCATTGCCTGAACCAAGTTTGTTACGTGCTGAAACGCCGTTTTCTGACATTTCAGGCTCTAACTTCAAAAATCATGCAAAACACTTCTAACACCTTCAGATATGTTTCTCTGTGTTGCAAAATAGGTTTTATTCATGCACAGACTGGAATTTTAATTTTGGGCCAAGTTTCAGCTTGCATTGCCTGAACCAAGTTTGTTATGTGCTGAAACGCCGTTTTCTGACATTTCAGGCTCTAACTTCAAAAATCATGCAAAACACTTCTAACACCTTCAGATATGTTTCTCTGTGTTGCAAAATAGGATTTATTCATGCACAGACTGGAATTTTAATTTTGGGCCAAGTTTCAGCTTGCATTGCCTGAACCAAGTTTGTTAGGTGCTGAAACGCCGTTTTCTGACATTTCAGGCTCTAACTTCAAAAATCATGCAAAACACTTCTAACACCTTCAGATATGTTTCTCTGTGTTGCAAAATAGGTTTTATTCATGCACAGACTGCAATTTTAATTTCTGACCGAGTTTCAGCTTGCATTGCCAGAACAAAGTTTGTTAGGTGCTGAAACGCCGTTTTCTGACATTTCAGGCTCTAACTTCAAAAATCATGCAAAACACTTCTAACACCTTCAGATATGTTTCTCTGTGTTGCAAAATAGGTTTTATTCATGCACAGACTGGAATTTTAATTTCTGACCGAGTTTCAGCTTGCATTGCCAGAACCAAGTTTGTTATGTGCTGAAACGCTGTTTTCTGACATTTCAGGCTCTAACTTCAAAAATCATGCAAAACACTTCTAACACCTTCAGATATGTTTCTGTGTGTTTCAAAATACGTTTCATTCATGCACAGACTGGAATTTTAATTTTGGACTGAGTTTCAGCTTGCATTGCCAGAACCAAGTTTGTTATGTGCTGAAACGCTGTTTTCTGACATTTCAGGCTCTAACTTCAAAAATCATGCAAAACACTTCTAACACCTTCAGATATGTTTCTCTGTGTTGCAAAATAGGTTTTATTCATGCACAGACTGGAATTTTAATTTTGGGCCAAGTTTCAGCTTGCATTGCCTGAACCAAGTTTGTTACGTGCTGAAACGCCGTTTTCTGACATTTCAGGCTCTAACTTCAAAAATCATGCAAAACACTTCTAACACCTTCAGATATGTTTCTCTGTGTTGCAAAATAGGTTTTATTCATGCACAGACTGCAATTTTAATTTCTGACCGAGTTTCAGCTTGCATTGCCAGAACCAAGTTTGTTATGTGCTGAAACGCTGTTTTCTGACATTTCAGGCTCTAACTTCAAAAATCATGCAAAACACTTCTAACACCTTCAGATATGTTTCTGTGTGTTTCAAAATACGTTTCATTCATGCACAGACTGCAATTTTAATTTTGGACTGAGTTTCAGCTTGCATTGCCAGAACCAAGTTTGTTATGTGCTGAAACGCTGTTTTCTGACATTTCAGGCTCTAACTCCAAAAATCATGCAAAACACTTCTAACACCTTCAGATATGTTTCTCTGTGTTGCAAAATAGGTTTTATTCATGCACAGACTGGAATTTTAATTTCTGACCGAGTTTCAGCTTGCATTGCCAGAACCAAGTTTGTTAGGTGCTGAAACGCTGTTTTCTGACATTTCAGGCTCTAACTTCAAAAATCATGCAAAACACTTCTAACACCTTCAGATATGTTTCTGTGTGTTTCAAAATACGTTTCATTCATGCACAGACTGGAATTTTAATTTTGGACTGAGTTTCAGCTTGCATTGCCAGAACCAAGTTTGTTATGTGCTGAAACGCTGTTTTCTGACATTTCAGGCTCTAACTTCAAAAATCATGCAAAACACTTCTAACACCTTCAGATATGTTTCTCTGTGTTGCAAAATAGGTTTTATTCATGCACAGATTGCAATTTTAATTTCTGACCGATTTTCAGCTTGCATTGCCAGAACCAAGTTTGTTATGTGCTGAAACGCTGTTTTCTGACATTTCAGGCTCTAACTTCAAAAATCATGCAAAACACTTCTAACACCTTCAGATATGTTTCTCTGTGTTGCAAAATAGGTTTTATTCATGCACAGACTGGAATTTTAATTTCTGACCGAGTTTCAGCTTGCATTGCCAGAACCAAGTTTGTTATGTGCTGAAACGCTGTTTTCTGACATTTCAGGCTCTAACTTCAAAAATCATGCAAAACACTTCTAACACCTTCAGATATGTTTCTGTGTGTTTCAAAATACGTTTCATTCATGCACAGACTGGAATTTTAATTTTGGACTGAGTTTCAGCTTGCATTGCCAGAACCAAGTTTGTTATGTGCTGAAACGCTGTTTTCTGACATTTCAGGCTCTAACTTCAAAAATCATGCAAAACACTTCTAACACCTTCAGATATGTTTCTCTGTGTTGCAAAATAGGTTTTATTCATGCACAGACTGGAATTTTAATTTTGGGCCAAGTTTCAGCTTGCATTGCCTGAACCAAGTTTGTTACGTGCTGAAACGCCGTTTTCTGACATTTCAGGCTCTAACTTCAAAAATCATGCAAAACACTTCTAACACCTTCAGATATGTTTCTCTGTGTTGCAAAATAGGTTTTATTCATGCACAGACTGGAATTTTAATTTTGGGCCAAGTTTCAGCTTGCATTGCCTGAACCAAGTTTGTTATGTGCTGAAACGCCGTTTTCTGACATTTCAGGCTCTAACTTCAAAAATCATGCAAAACACTTCTAACACCTTCAGATATGTTTCTCTGTGTTGCAAAATAGGATTTATTCATGCACAGACTGGAATTTTAATTTTGGGCCAAGTTTCAGCTTGCATTGCCTGAACCAAGTTTGTTAGGTGCTGAAACGCCGTTTTCTGACATTTCAGGCTCTAACTTCAAAAATCATGCAAAACACTTCTAACACCTTCAGATATGTTTCTCTGTGTTGCAAAATAGGTTTTATTCATGCACAGACTGCAATTTTAATTTCTGACCGAGTTTCAGCTTGCATTGCCAGAACAAAGTTTGTTAGGTGCTGAAACGCCGTTTTCTGACATTTCAGGCTCTAACTTCAAAAATCATGCAAAACACTTCTAACACCTTCAGATATGTTTCTCTGTGTTGCAAAATAGGTTTTATTCATGCACAGACTGGAATTTTAATTTCTGACCGAGTTTCAGCTTGCATTGCCAGAACCAAGTTTGTTATGTGCTGAAACGCTGTTTTCTGACATTTCAGGCTCTAACTTCAAAAATCATGCAAAACACTTCTAACACCTTCAGATATGTTTCTGTGTGTTTCAAAATACGTTTCATTCATGCACAGACTGGAATTTTAATTTTGGACTGAGTTTCAGCTTGCATTGCCAGAACCAAGTTTGTTATGTGCTGAAACGCTGTTTTCTGACATTTCAGGCTCTAACTTCAAAAATCATGCAAAACACTTCTAACACCTTCAGATATGTTTCTCTGTGTTGCAAAATAGGTTTTATTCATGCACAGACTGGAATTTTAATTTTGGGCCAAGTTTCAGCTTGCATTGCCTGAACCAAGTTTGTTACGTGCTGAAACGCCGTTTTCTGACATTTCAGGCTCTAACTTCAAAAATCATGCAAAACACTTCTAACACCTTCAGATATGTTTCTCTGTGTTGCAAAATAGGTTTTATTCATGCACAGACTGCAATTTTAATTTCTGACCGAGTTTCAGCTTGCATTGCCAGAACCAAGTTTGTTATGTGCTGAAACGCTGTTTTCTGACATTTCAGGCTCTAACTTCAAAAATCATGCAAAACACTTCTAACACCTTCAGATATGTTTCTGTGTGTTTCAAAATACGTTTCATTCATGCACAGACTGCAATTTTAATTTTGGACTGAGTTTCAGCTTGCATTGCCAGAACCAAGTTTGTTATGTGCTGAAACGCTGTTTTCTGACATTTCAGGCTCTAACTCCAAAAATCATGCAAAACACTTCTAACACCTTCAGATATGTTTCTCTGTGTTGCAAAATAGGTTTTATTCATGCACAGACTGGAATTTTAATTTCTGACCGAGTTTCAGCTTGCATTGCCAGAACCAAGTTTGTTAGGTGCTGAAACGCTGTTTTCTGACATTTCAGGCTCTAACTTCAAAAATCATGCAAAACACTTCTAACACCTTCAGATATGTTTCTGTGTGTTTCAAAATACGTTTCATTCATGCACAGACTGGAATTTTAATTTTGGACTGAGTTTCAGCTTGCATTGCCAGAACCAAGTTTGTTATGTGCTGAAACGCTGTTTTCTGACATTTCAGGCTCTAACTTCAAAAATCATGCAAAACACTTCTAACACCTTCAGATATGTTTCTCTGTGTTGCAAAATAGGTTTTATTCATGCACAGATTGCAATTTTAATTTCTGACCGATTTTCAGCTTGCATTGCCAGAACCAAGTTTGTTATGTGCTGAAACGCTGTTTTCTGACATTTCAGGCTCTAACTTCAAAAATCATGCAAAACACTTCTAACACCTTCAGATATGTTTCTCTGTGTTGCAAAATAGGTTTTATTCATGCACAGACTGGAATTTTAATTTCTGACCGAGTTTCAGCTTGCATTGCCAGAACCAAGTTTGTTATGTGCTGAAACGCTGTTTTCTGACATTTCAGGCTCTAACTTCAAAAATCATGCAAAACACTTCTAACACCTTCAGATATGTTTCTGTGTGTTTCAAAATACGTTTCATTCATGCACAGACTGGAATTTTAATTTTGGACTGAGTTTCAGCTTGCATTGCCAGAACCAAGTTTGTTATGTGCTGAAACGCTGTTTTCTGACATTTCAGGCTCTAACTTCAAAAATCATGCAAAACACTTCTAACACCTTCAGATATGTTTCTCTGTGTTGCAAAATAGGTTTTATTCATGCACAGACTGGAATTTTAATTTTGGGCCAAGTTTCAGCTTGCATTGCCTGAACCAAGTTTGTTATGTGCTGAAACGCCGTTTTCTGACATTTCAGGCTCTAACTTCAAAAATCATGCAAAACACTTCTAACACCTTCAGATATGTTTCTCTGTGTTGCAAAATAGGTTTTATTCATGCACAGACTGGAATTTTAATTTTGGGCCAAGTTTCAGCTTGCATTGCCTGAACCAAGTTTGTTAGGTGCTGAAACGCCGTTTTCTGACATTTCAGGCTCTAACTTCAAAAATCATGCAAAACACTTCTAACACCTTCAGATATGTTTCTCTGTGTTGCAAAATAGGTTTTATTCATGCACAGATTGCAATTTTAATTTCTGACCGATTTTCAGCTTGCATTGCCAGAACCAAGTTTGTTATGTGCTGAAACGCTGTTTTCTGACATTTCAGGCTCTAACTTCAAAAATCATGCAAAACACTTCTAACACCTTCAGATATGTTTCTCTGTGTTGCAAAATAGGTTTTATTCATGCACAGACTGCAATTTTAATTTTGGACCGAGTTTCAGCTTGCATTGCCTGAACCAAGTTTGTTATGTGCTGAAACGCCGTTTTCTGACATTTTAGGCTCTAACTTCAAAAATCATGCAAAACACTTCTAACACCTTCAGATATGTTTCTCTGTGTTGCAAAATAGGTTTTATTCATGCACAGACTGGAATTTTAATTTCTGACCGAGTTTCAGCTTGCATTGCCAGAACCAAGTTTGTTATGTGCTGAAACGCTGTTTTCTGACATTTCAGGCTCTAACTTCAAAAATCATGCAAAACACTTCTAACACCTTCAGATATGTTTCTGTGTGTTTCAAAATACGTTTCATTCATGCACAGACTGGAATTTTAATTTTGGACTGAGTTTCAGCTTGCATTGCCAGAACCAAGTTTGTTATGTGCTGAAACGCCGTTTTCTGACATTTCAGGCTCTAACTTCAAAAATCATGCAAAACACTTCTAACACCTTCAGATATGTTTCTCTGTGTTGCAAAATAGGTTTTATTCATGCACAGACTGCAATTTTAATTTCTGACCGAGTTTCAGCTTGCATTGCCAGAACCAAGTTTGTTATGTGCTGAAACGCTGTTTTCTGACATTTCAGGCTCTAACTTCAAAAATCATGCAAAACACTTCTAACACCTTCAGATATGTTTCTGTGTGTTTCAAAATACGTTTCATTCATGCACAGACTGCAATTTTCATTTTGGACTGAGTTTCAGCTTGCATTGCCAGAACCAAGTTTGTTATGTGCTGAAACGCTGTTTTCTGACATTTCAGGCTCTAACTTCAAAAATCATGCAAAACACTTCTAACACCTTCAGATATGTTTCTCTGTGTTGCAAAATAGGTTTTATTCATGCACAGATTGCAATTTTAATTTCTGACCGATTTTCAGCTTGCATTGCCAGAACCAAGTTTGTTATGTGCTGAAACGCTGTTTTCTGACATTTCAGGCTCTAACTTCAAAAATCATGCAAAACACTTCTAACACCTTCAGATATGTTTCTGTGTGTTGCAAAATACGTTTCATTCATGCACAGACTGGAATTTTAATTTTGGGCCAAGTTTCAGCTTGCATTGCCTGAACCAAGTTTGTTAGGTGCTGAAACGCCGTTTTCTGACATTTCAGGCTCTAACTTCAAAAATCATGTAAAACACTTCTAACACCTTCAGATATGTTTCTCTGTGTTGCAAAATAGGTTTTATTCATGCACAGACTGCAATTTTAATTTTGGACCGAGTTTCAGCTTGCATTGCCTGAACCAAGTTTGTTATGTGCTGAAACGCCGTTTTCTGACATTTCAGGCTCTAACTTCAAAAATCATGCAAAACACTTCTAACACCTTCAGATATGTTTCTCTGTGTTGCAAAATAGGTTTTATTCATGCACAGACTGGAATTTTATTTTTGGGCCAAGTTTCAGCTTGCATTGCCTGAACCAAGTTTGTTAGGTGCTGAAACGCCGTTTTCTGACATTTCAGGCTCTAACTTCAAAAATCATGCAAAACACTTCTAACACCTTCAGATATGTTTCTCTGTGTTGCAAAATAGGTTTTATTCATGCACAGACTGGAATTTTAATTTCTGACCGAGTTTCAGCTTGCATTGCCAGAACCAAGTTTGTTATGTGCTGAAACGCTGTTTTCTGACATTTCAGGCTCTAACTTCAAAAATCATGCAAAACACTTCTAACACCTTCAGATATGTTTCTGTGTGTTTCAAAATACGTTTCATTCATGCCCAGACTGGAATTTTAATTTTGGACTGAGTTTCAGCTTGCATTGCCAGAACCAAGTTTGTTATGTGCTGAAACGCTGTTTTCTGACATTTCAGGTTCTAACTTCAAAAATCATGCAAAACACTTCTAACACCTTCAGATATGTTTCTGTGTGTTTCAAAATACGTTTCATTCATGCACAGACTGCAATTTTAATTTTGGACTGAGTTTCAGCTTGCATTGCCAGAACCAAGTTTGTTATGTGCTGAAACGCTGTTTTCTGACATTTCAGGCTCTAACTTCAAAAATCATGCAAAACACTTCTAACACCTTCAGATATGTTTCTCTGTGTTGCAAAATAGGTTTTATTCATGCACAGACTGCAATTTTAATTTCTGACCGAGTTTCAGCTTGCATTGCCAGAACCAAGTTTGTTATGTGCTGAAACGCTGTTTTCTGACATTTCAGGCTCTAACTTCAAAAATCATGCAAAACACTTCTAACACCTTCAGATATGTTTCTGTGTGTTTCAAAATACGTTTCATTCATGCACAGACTGCAATTTTAATTTTGGACTGAGTTTCAGCTTGCATTGCCAGAACCAAGTTTGTTATGTGCTGAAACGCTGTTTTCTGACATTTCAGGCTCTAACTTCAAAAATCATGCAAAACACTTCTAACACCTTCAGATATGTTTCTCTGTGTTGCAAAATAGGTTTTATTCATGCACAGATTGCAATTTTAATTTCTGACCGATTTTCAGCTTGCATTGCCAGAACCAAGTTTGTTATGTGCTGAAACGCTGTTTTCTGACATTTCAGGCTCTAACTTCAAAAATCATGCAAAACACTTCTAACACCTTCAGATATGTTTCTCTGTGTTGCAAAATAGGTTTTATTCATGCACAGACTGCAATTTTAATTTCTGACCGAGTTTCAGCTTGCATTGCCAGAACCAAGTTTGTTATGTGCTGAAACGCTGTTTTCTGACATTTCAGGCTCTAACTTCAAAAATCATGCAAAACACTTCTAACACCTTCAGATATGTTTCTCTGTGTTGCAAAATAGGTTTTATTCATGCACAGACTGCAATTTTAATTTCTGACCGAGTTTCAGCTTGCATTGCCAGAACCAAGTTTGTTATGTGCTGAAACGCTGTTTTCTGACATTTCAGGCTCTAACTTCAAAAATCATGCAAAACACTTCTAACACCTTCAGATATGTTTCTCTGTGTTGCAAAATAGGTTTTATTCATGCACAGACTGGAATTTTAATTTTGGGCCAAGTTTCAGCTTGCATTGCCTGAACCAAGTTTGTTATGTGCTGAAACGCCGTTTTCTGACATTTCAGGCTCTAACTTCAAAAATCATGCAAAACACTTCTAACACCTTCAGATATGTTTCTCTGTGTTGCAAAATAGGTTTTATTCATGCACAGACTGGAATTTTAATTTTGGGCCAAGTTTCAGCTTGCATTGCCTGAACCAAGTTTGTTAGGTGCTGAAACGCCGTTTTCTGACATTTCAGGCTCTAACTTCAAAAATCATGCAAAACACTTCTAACACCTTCAGATATGTTTCTCTGTGTTGCAAAATAGGTTTTATTCATGCACAGATTGCAATTTTAATTTCTGACCGATTTTCAGCTTGCATTGCCAGAACCAAGTTTGTTATGTGCTGAAACGCTGTTTTCTGACATTTCAGGCTCTAACTTCAAAAATCATGCAAAACACTTCTAACACCTTCAGATATGTTTCTCTGTGTTGCAAAATAGGTTTTATTCATGCACAGACTGCAATTTTAATTTTGGACCGAGTTTCAGCTTGCATTGCCTGAACCAAGTTTGTTATGTGCTGAAAACGCCGTTTTCTGACATTTTAGGCTCTAACTTCAAAAATCATGCAAAACACTTCTAACACCTTCAGATATGTTTCTCTGTGTTGCAAAATAGGTTTTATTCATGCACAGACTGGAATTTTAATTTTGGGCCAAGTTTCAGCTTGCATTGCCTGAACCAAGTTTGTTAGGTGCTGAAACGCCGTTTTCTGACATTTCAGGCTCTAACTTCAAAAATCATGCAAAACACTTCTAACACCTTCAGATATGTTTTTCTGTGTTGCAAAATAGGTTTTATTCATGCACAGACTGGAATTTTAATTTCTGACCGAGTTTCAGCTTGCATTGCCAGAACCAAGTTTGTTATGTGCTGAAACGCTGTTTTCTGACATTTCAGGCTCTAACTTCAAAAATCATGCAAAACACTTCTAACACCTTCAGATATGTTTCTGTGTGTTTCAAAATACGTTTCATTCATGCACAGACTGGAATTTTAATTTTGGACTGAGTTTCAGCTTGCATTGCCAGAACCAAGTTTGTTATGTGCTGAAACGCTGTTTTCTGACATTTCAGGCTCTAACTTAAAAAATCATGCAAAACGCTTCTAACACCTTCAGATATGTTTCTCTGTGTTGTAAAATAGGTTTTATTCATGCACAGACTGGAATTTTAATTTTGGGCCAAGTTTCAGCTTGCATTGCCTGAACCAAGTTTGTTACGTGCTGAAACGCCGTTTTCTGACATTTCAGGCTCTAACTTCAAAAATCATGCAAAACACTTCTAACACCTTCAGATATGTTTCTCTGTGTTGCAAAATAGGTTTTATTCATGCACAGACTGCAATTTTAATTTCTGACCGAGTTTCAGCTTGCATTGCCAGAACCAAGTTTGTTATGTGCTGAAACGCTGTTTTCTGACATTTCAGGCTCTAACTTCAAAAATCATGCAAAACACTTCTAACACCTTCAGATATGTTTCTGTGTGTTTCAAAATACGTTTCATTCATGCACAGACTGCAATTTTCATTTTGGACTGAGTTTCAGCTTGCATTGCCAGAACCAAGTTTGTTATGTGCTGAAACGCTGTTTTCTGACATTTCAGGCTCTAACTTCAAAAATCATGCAAAACACTTCTAACACCTTCAGATATGTTTCTCTGTGTTGCAAAATAGGTTTTATTCATGCACAGACTGCAATTTTAATTTCTGACCGAGTTTCAGCTTGCATTGCCAGAACCAAGTTTGTTATGTGCTGAAACGCTGTTTTCTGACATTTCAGGCTCTAACTTCAAAAATCATGCAAAACACTTCTAACACCTTCAGATATGTTTCTCTGTGTTGCAAAATAGGTTTTATTCATGCACAGACTGGAATTTTAATTTTGGGCCAAGTTTCAGCTTGCATTGCCTGAACCAAGTTTGTTATGTGCTGAAACGCCGTTTTCTGACATTTCAGGCTCTAACTTCAAAAATCATGCAAAACACTTCTAACACCTTCAGATATGTTTCTCTGTGTTGCAAAATAGGTTTTATTCATGCACAGACTGGAATTTTAATTTTGGGCCAAGTTTCAGCTTGCATTGCCTGAACCAAGTTTGTTAGGTGCTGAAACGCCGTTTTCTGACATTTCAGGCTCTAACTTCAAAAATCATGCAAAACACTTCTAACACCTTCAGATATGTTTCTCTGTGTTGCAAAATAGGTTTTATTCATGCACAGATTGCAATTTTAATTTCTGACCGATTTTCAGCTTGCATTGCCAGAACCAAGTTTGTTATGTGCTGAAACGCTGTTTTCTGACATTTCAGGCTCTAACTTCAAAAATCATGCAAAACACTTCTAACACCTTCAGATATGTTTCTCTGTGTTGCAAAATAGGTTTTATTCATGCACAGACTGCAATTTTAATTTTGGACCGAGTTTCAGCTTGCATTGCCTGAACCAAGTTTGTTATGTGCTGAAACGCCGTTTTCTGACATTTTAGGCTCTAACTTCAAAAATCATGCAAAACACTTCTAACACCTTCAGATATGTTTCTCTGTGTTGCAAAATAGGTTTTATTCATGCACAGACTGGAATTTTAATTTCTGACCGAGTTTCAGCTTGCATTGCCAGAACCAAGTTTGTTATGTGCTGAAACGCTGTTTTCTGACATTTCAGGCTCTAACTTCAAAAATCATGCAAAACACTTCTAACACCTTCAGATATGTTTCTGTGTGTTTCAAAATACGTTTCATTCATGCACAGACTGGAATTTTAATTTTGGACTGAGTTTCAGCTTGCATTGCCAGAACCAAGTTTGTTATGTGCTGAAACGCTGTTTTCTGACATTTCAGGCTCTAACTTAAAAAATCATGCAAAACGCTTCTAACACCTTCAGATATGTTTCTCTGTGTTGCAAAATAGGTTTTATTCATGCACAGACTGGAATTTTAATTTTGGGCCAAGTTTCAGCTTGCATTGCCTGAACCAAGTTTGTTACGTGCTGAAACGCCGTTTTCTGACATTTCAGGCTCTAACTTCAAAAATCATGCAAAACACTTCTAACACCTTCAGATATGTTTCTCTGTGTTGCAAAATAGGTTTTATTCATGCACAGACTGCAATTTTAATTTCTGACCGAGTTTCAGCTTGCATTGCCAGAACCAAGTTTGTTATGTGCTGAAACGCTGTTTTCTGACATTTCAGGCTCTAACTTCAAAAATCATGCAAAACACTTCTAACACCTTCAGATATGTTTCTGTGTGTTTCAAAATACGTTTCATTCATGCACAGACTGCAATTTTCATTTTGGACTGAGTTTCAGCTTGCATTGCCAGAACCAAGTTTGTTATGTGCTGAAACGCTGTTTTCTGACATTTCAGGCTCTAACTTCAAAAATCATGCAAAACACTTCTAACACCTTCAGATATGTTTCTCTGTGTTGCAAAATAGGTTTTATTCATGCACAGATTGCAATTTTAATTTCTGACCGATTTTCAGCTTGCATTGCCAGAACCAAGTTTGTTATGTGCTGAAACGCTGTTTTCTGACATTTCAGGCTCTAACTTCAAAAATCATGCAAAACACTTCTAACACCTTCAGATATGTTTCTGTGTGTTGCAAAATACGTTTCATTCATGCACAGACTGGAATTTTAATTTTGGGCCAAGTTTCAGCTTGCATTGCCTGAACCAAGTTTGTTAGGTGCTGAAACGCCGTTTTCTGACATTTCAGGCTCTAACTTCAAAAATCATGTAAAACACTTCTAACACCTTCAGATATGTTTCTCTGTGTTGCAAAATAGGTTTTATTCATGCACAGACTGCAATTTTAATTTTGGACCGAGTTTCAGCTTGCATTGCCTGAACCAAGTTTGTTATGTGCTGAAACGCCGTTTTCTGACATTTCAGGCTCTAACTTCAAAAATCATGCAAAACACTTCTAACACCTTCAGATATGTTTCTCTGTGTTGCAAAATAGGTTTTATTCATGCACAGACTGGAATTTTATTTTTGGGCCAAGTTTCAGCTTGCATTGCCTGAACCAAGTTTGTTAGGTGCTGAAACGCCGTTTTCTGACATTTCAGGCTCTAACTTCAAAAATCATGCAAAACACTTCTAACACCTTCAGATATGTTTCTCTGTGTTGCAAAATAGGTTTTATTCATGCACAGACTGCAATTTTAATTTTGGACCGAGTTTCAGCTTGCATTGCCTGAACAAAGTTTGTTATGTTCTGAAACGCCGTTTTCTGACATTTCAGGCTCTAACTTCAAAAATCATGCAAAACACTTCTAACACCTTCAGATATGTTTCTCTGTGTTGCAAAATAGGTTTTATTCATGCACAGACTGGAATTTTAATTTTGGGCCAAGTTTCAGCTTGCATTGCCTGAACCAAGTTTGTTAGGTGCTGAAACGCCGTTTTCTGACATTTCAGGCTCTAACTTCAAAAATCATGCAAAACACTTCTAACACCTTCAGATATGTTTCTCTGTGTTGCAAAATAGGTTTTATTCATGCACAGACTGCAATTTTAATTTCTGACCGAGTTTCAGCTTGCATTGCCAGAACCAAGTTTGTTATGTGCTGAAACGCTGTTTTCTGACATTTCAGGCTCTAACTTCAAAAATCATGCAAAACACTTCTAACACCTTCAGATATGTTTCTGTGTGTTTCAAAATACGTTTCTTTCATGCACAGACTGCAATTTTAATTTTGGACTGAGTTTCAGCTTGCATTGCCAGAACCAAGTTTGTTATGTGCTGAAACGCTGTTTTCTGACATTTCAGGCTCTAACTTCAAAAATCATGCAAAACACTTCTAACACCTTCAGATATGTTTCTCTGTGTTGCAAAATAGGTTTTATTCATGCACAGATTGCAATTTTAATTTCTGACCGATTTTCAGCTTGCATTGCCAGAACCAAGTTTGTTATGTGCTGAAACGCTGTTTTCTGACATTTCAGGCTCTAACTTCAAAAATCATGCAAAACACTTCTAACACCTTCAGATATGTTTCTGTGTGTTTCAAAATACGTTTCATTCATGCACAGACTGCAATTTTAATTTTGGACTGAGTTTCAGCTTGCATTGCCAGAATCAAGTTTGTTATGTGCTGAAACGCTGTTTTCTGACATTTCAGGCTCTAACTTCAAAAATCATGCAAAACACTTCTAACACCTTCAGATATGTTTCTCTGTGTTGCAAAATAGGTTTTATTCATGCACAGATTGCAATTTTAATTTCTGACCGATTTTCAGCTTGCATTGCCAGAACCAAGTTTGTTATGTGCTGAAACGCTGTTTTCTGACATTTCAGGCTCTAACTTCAAAAATCATGCAAAACACTTCTAACACCTTCAGATATGTTTCTCTGTGTTGCAAAATAGGTTTTTTTCATGCACAGACTGCAATTTTAATTTTGGACCGAGTTTCAGCTTGCATTGCCTGAACAAAGTTTGTTATGTGCTGAAACGCCGTTTTCTGACATTTCAGGCTCTAACTTCAAAAATCATGCAAAACACTTCTAACACCTTCAGATATGTTTCTCTGTGTTGCAAAATAGGTTTTATTCATGCACAGACTGGAATTTTAATTTTGGGCCAAGTTTCAGCTTGCATTGCCTGAACCAAGTTTGTTAGGTGCTGAAACGCCGTTTTCTGACATTTCAGGCTCTAACTTCAAAAATCATGCAAAACACTTCTAACACCTTCAGATATGTTTCTCTGTGTTGCAAAATAGGTTTTATTCATGCACAGACTGCAATTTTAATTTCTGACCGAGTTTCAGCTTGCATTGCCAGAACCAAGTTTGTTATGTGCTGAAACGCTGTTTTCTGACATTTCAGGCTCTAACTTCAAAAATCATGCAAAACACTTCTAACACCTTCAGATATGTTTCTGTGTGTTTCAAAATACGTTTCTTTCATGCACAGACTGCAATTTTAATTTTGGACTGAGTTTCAGCTTGCATTGCCAGAACCAAGTTTGTTATGTGCTGAAACGCTGTTTTCTGACATTTCAGGCTCTAACTTCAAAAATCATGCAAAACACTTCTAACACCTTCAGATATGTTTCTCTGTGTTGCAAAATAGGTTTTATTCATGCACAGATTGCAATTTTAATTTCTGACCGATTTTCAGCTTGCATTGCCAGAACCAAGTTTGTTATGTGCTGAAACGCTGTTTTCTGACATTTCAGGCTCTAACTTCAAAAATCATGCAAAACACTTCTAACACCTTCAGATATGTTTCTCTGTGTTGCAAAATAGGTTTTATTCATGCACAGACTGCAATTTTAATTTCTGACCGAGTTTCAGCTTGCATTGCCAGAACAAAGTTTGTTATGTGCTGAAACGCTGTTTTCTGACATTTCAGGCTCTAACTCCAAAAATCATGCAAAACACTTCTAACACCTTCAGATATGTTTCTCTGTGTTGCAAAATAGGTTTTATTCATGCACAGACTGGAATTTTAATTTCTGACCGAGTTTCAGCTTGCATTGCCAGAACCAAGTTTGTTAGGTGCTGAAACGCTGTTTTCTGACATTTCAGGCTCTAACTTCAAAAATCATGCAAAACACTTCTAACACCTTCAGATATGTTTCTGTGTGTTTCAAAATACGTTTCATTCATGCACAGACTGCAATTTTAATTTTGGACCGAGTTTCAGCTTGCATTGCCTGAACCAAGTTTGTTATGTGCTGAAACGCCGTTTTCTGACATTTCAGGCTCTAACTTCAAAAATCATGCAAAACACTTCTAACACCTTCAGATATGTTTCTCTGTGTTGCAAAATAGGTTTTATTCATGCACAGACTGGAATTTTAATTTTGGGCCAAGTTTCAGCTTGCATTGCCTGAACCAAGTTTGTTAGGTGCTGAAACGCCGTTTTCTGACATTTCAGGCTCTAACTTCAAAAATCATGCAAAACACTTCTAACACCTTCAGATATGTTTCTCTGTGTTGCAAAATAGGTTTTATTCATGCACAGACTGGAATTTTAATTTTGGGCCAAGTTTCAGCTTGCATTGCCTGAACCAAGTTTGTTAGGTGCTGAAACGCCGTTTTCTGACATTTCAGGCTCTAACTTCAAAAATCATGCAAAACACTTCTAACACCTTCAGATATGTTTCTCTGTGTTGCAAAATAGGTTTTATTCATGCACAGACTGCAATTTTAATTTCTGACCGAGTTTCAGCTTGCATTGCCAGAACCAAGTTTGTTATGTGCTGAAACGCTGTTTTCTGACATTTCAGGCTCTAACTTCAAAAATCATGCAAAACACTTCTAACACCTTCAGATATGTTTCTGTGTGTTTCAAAATACGTTTCATTCATGCACAGACTGCAATTATAATTTTGGACTGAGTTTCAGCTTGCATTGCCAGAACCAAGTTTGTTATGTGCTGAAACGCTGTTTTCTGACATTTCAGGCTCTAACTTCAAAAATCATGCAAAACACTTCTAACACCTTCAGATATGTTTCTCTGTGTTGCAAAATAGGTTTTATTCATGCACAGATTGCAATTTTAATTTCTGACCGATTTTCAGCTTGCATTGCCAGAACCAAGTTTGTTATGTGCTGAAACGCTGTTTTCTGACATTTCAGGCTCTAACTTCAAAAATCATGCAAAACACTTCTAACACCTTCAGATATGTTTCTCTGTGTTGCAAAATAGGTTTTATTCATGCACAGACTGCAATTTTAATTTCTGACCGAGTTTCAGCTTGCATTGCCAGAACCAAGTTTGTTATGTGCTGAAACGCTGTTTTCTGACATTTCAGGCTCTAACTTCAAAAATCATGCAAAACACTTCTAACACCTTCAGATATGTTTCTCTGTGTTGCAAAATAGGTTTTATTCATGCACAGACTGGAATTTTAATTTTGGGCCAAGTTTCAGCTTGCATTGCCTGAACCAAGTTTGTTATGTGCTGAAACGCCGTTTTCTGACATTTCAGGCTCTAACTTCAAAAATCATGCAAAACACTTCTAACACCTTCAGATATGTTTCTCTGTGTTGCAAAATAGGTTTTATTCATGCACAGACTGGAATTTTAATTTTGGGCCAAGTTTCAGCTTGCATTGCCTGAACCAAGTTTGTTAGGTGCTGAAACGCCGTTTTCTGACATTTCAGGCTCTAACTTCAAAAATCATGCAAAACACTTCTAACACCTTCAGATATGTTTCTCTGTGTTGCAAAATAGGTTTTATTCATGCACAGACTGCAATTTTAATTTCTGACCGAGTTTCAGCTTGCATTGCCAGAACAAAGTTTGTTAGGTGCTGAAACGCCGTTTTCTGACATTTCAGGCTCTAACTTCAAAAATCATGCAAAACACTTCTAACACCTTCAGATATGTTTCTCTGTGTTGCAAAATAGGTTTTATTCATGCACAGACTGGAATTTTAATTTCTGACCGAGTTTCAGCTTGCATTGCCAGAACCAAGTTTGTTATGTGCTGAAACGCTGTTTTCTGACATTTCAGGCTCTAACTTCAAAAATCATGCAAAACACTTCTAACACCTTCAGATATGTTTCTGTGTGTTTCAAAATACGTTTCATTCATGCACAGACTGCAATTTTCATTTTGGACTGAGTTTCAGCTTGCATTGCCAGAACCAAGTTTGTTATGTGCTGAAACGCTGTTTTCTGACATTTCAGGCTCTAACTTCAAAAATCATGCAAAACACTTCTAACACCTTCAGATATGTTTCTCTGTGTTGCAAAATAGGTTTTATTCATGCACAGATTGCAATTTTAATTTCTGACCGATTTTCAGCTTGCATTGCCAGAACCAAGTTTGTTATGTGCTGAAACGCTGTTTTCTGACATTTCAGGCTCTAACTTCAAAAATCATGCAAAACACTTCTAACACCTTCAGATATGTTTCTGTGTGTTGCAAAATACGTTTCATTCATGCACAGACTGGAATTTTAATTTTGGGCCAAGTTTCAGCTTGCATTGCCTGAACCAAGTTTGTTAGGTGCTGAAACGCCGTTTTCTGACATTTCAGGCTCTAACTTCAAAAATCATGTAAAACACTTCTAACACCTTCAGATATGTTTCTCTGTGTTGCAAAATAGGTTTTATTCATGCACAGACTGCAATTTTAATTTTGGACCGAGTTTCAGCTTGCATTGCCTGAACCAAGTTTGTTATGTGCTGAAACGCCGTTTTCTGACATTTCAGGCTCTAACTTCAAAAATCATGCAAAACACTTCTAACACCTTCAGATATGTTTCTCTGTGTTGCAAAATAGGTTTTATTCATGCACAGACTGGAATTTTATTTTTGGGCCAAGTTTCAGCTTGCATTGCCTGAACCAAGTTTGTTAGGTGCTGAAACGCCGTTTTCTGACATTTCAGGCTCTAACTTCAAAAATCATACAAAACACTTCTAACACCTTCAGATATGTTTCTCTGTGTTGCAAAATAGGTTTTATTCATGCACAGACTGGAATTTTAATTTCTGACCGAGTTTCAGCTTGCATTGCCAGAACCAAGTTTGTTATGTGCTGAAACGCTGTTTTCTGACATTTCAGGCTCTAACTTCAAAAATCATGCAAAACACTTCTAACACCTTCAGATATGTTTCTGTGTGTTTCAAAATACGTTTCATTCATGCACAGACTGGAATTTTAATTTTGGACTGAGTTTCAGCTT
This sequence comes from Garra rufa, assembly GCF_049309525.1. NCBI lineage: Eukaryota > Metazoa > Chordata > Actinopteri > Cypriniformes > Cyprinidae > Garra > Garra rufa. Next base: position 165,595 of record NC_133378.1, on the reverse strand, counting down.
GCATTGCCAGAACCAAGTTTGTTATGTGCTGAAACGCTGTTTTCTGACATTTCAGGTTCTAACTTCAAAAATCATGCAAAACACTTCTAACACCTTCAGATATGTTTCTGTGTGTTTCAAAATACGTTTCATTCATGCACAGACTGCAATTTTAATTTTGGACTGAGTTTCAGCTTGCATTGCCAGAACCAAGTTTGTTATGTGCTGAAACGCTGTTTTCTGACATTTCAGGCTCTAACTTCAAAAATCATGCAAAACACTTCTAACACCTTCAGATATGTTTCTCTGTGTTGCAAAATAGGTTTTATTCATGCACAGATTGCAATTTTAATTTCTGACCGATTTTCAGCTTGCATTGCCAGAACCAAGTTTGTTATGTGCTGAAACGCTGTTTTCTGACATTTCAGGCTCTAACTTCAAAAATCATGCAAAACACTTCTAACACCTTCAGATATGTTTCTCTGTGTTGCAAAATAGGTTTTATTCATGCACAGACTGCAATTTTAATTTCTGACCGAGTTTCAGCTTGCATTGCCAGAACAAAGTTTGTTATGTGCTGAAACGCTGTTTTCTGACATTTCAGGCTCTAACTCCAAAAATCATGCAAAACACTTCTAACACCTTCAGATATGTTTCTCTGTGTTGCAAAATAGGTTTTATTCATGCACAGACTGGAATTTTAATTTCTGACCGAGTTTCAGCTTGCATTGCCAGAACCAAGTTTGTTAGGTGCTGAAACGCTGTTTTCTGACATTTCAGGCTCTAACTTCAAAAATCATGCAAAACACTTCTAACACCTTCAGATATGTTTCTGTGTGTTTCAAAATACGTTTCATTCATGCACAGACTGCAATTTTAATTTTGGACCGAGTTTCAGCTTGCATTGCCTGAACCAAGTTTGTTATGTGCTGAAACGCCGTTTTCTGACATTTCAGGCTCTAACTTCAAAAATCATGCAAAACACTTCTAACACCTTCAGATATGTTTCTCTGTGTTGCAAAATAGGTTTTATTCATGCACAGACTGGAATTTTAATTTTGGGCCAAGTTTCAGCTTGCATTGCCTGAACCAAGTTTGTTAGGTGCTGAAACGCCGTTTTCTGACATTTCAGGCTCTAACTTCAAAAATCATGCAAAACACTTCTAACACCTTCAGATATGTTTCTCTGTGTTGCAAAATAGGTTTTATTCATGCACAGACTGGAATTTTAATTTTGGGCCAAGTTTCAGCTTGCATTGCCTGAACCAAGTTTGTTAGGTGCTGAAACGCCGTTTTCTGACATTTCAGGCTCTAACTTCAAAAATCATGCAAAACACTTCTAACACCTTCAGATATGTTTCTCTGTGTTGCAAAATAGGTTTTATTCATGCACAGACTGCAATTTTAATTTCTGACCGAGTTTCAGCTTGCATTGCCAGAACCAAGTTTGTTATGTGCTGAAACGCTGTTTTCTGACATTTCAGGCTCTAACTTCAAAAATCATGCAAAACACTTCTAACACCTTCAGATATGTTTCTGTGTGTTTCAAAATACGTTTCATTCATGCACAGACTGCAATTATAATTTTGGACTGAGTTTCAGCTTGCATTGCCAGAACCAAGTTTGTTATGTGCTGAAACGCTGTTTTCTGACATTTCAGGCTCTAACTTCAAAAATCATGCAAAACACTTCTAACACCTTCAGATATGTTTCTCTGTGTTGCAAAATAGGTTTTATTCATGCACAGATTGCAATTTTAATTTCTGACCGATTTTCAGCTTGCATTGCCAGAACCAAGTTTGTTATGTGCTGAAACGCTGTTTTCTGACATTTCAGGCTCTAACTTCAAAAATCATGCAAAACACTTCTAACACCTTCAGATATGTTTCTCTGTGTTGCAAAATAGGTTTTATTCATGCACAGACTGCAATTTTAATTTCTGACCGAGTTTCAGCTTGCATTGCCAGAACCAAGTTTGTTATGTGCTGAAACGCTGTTTTCTGACATTTCAGGCTCTAACTTCAAAAATCATGCAAAACACTTCTAACACCTTCAGATATGTTTCTCTGTGTTGCAAAATAGGTTTTATTCATGCACAGACTGGAATTTTAATTTTGGGCCAAGTTTCAGCTTGCATTGCCTGAACCAAGTTTGTTATGTGCTGAAACGCCGTTTTCTGACATTTCAGGCTCTAACTTCAAAAATCATGCAAAACACTTCTAACACCTTCAGATATGTTTCTCTGTGTTGCAAAATAGGTTTTATTCATGCACAGACTGGAATTTTAATTTTGGGCCAAGTTTCAGCTTGCATTGCCTGAACCAAGTTTGTTAGGTGCTGAAACGCCGTTTTCTGACATTTCAGGCTCTAACTTCAAAAATCATGCAAAACACTTCTAACACCTTCAGATATGTTTCTCTGTGTTGCAAAATAGGTTTTATTCATGCACAGACTGCAATTTTAATTTCTGACCGAGTTTCAGCTTGCATTGCCAGAACAAAGTTTGTTAGGTGCTGAAACGCCGTTTTCTGACATTTCAGGCTCTAACTTCAAAAATCATGCAAAACACTTCTAACACCTTCAGATATGTTTCTCTGTGTTGCAAAATAGGTTTTATTCATGCACAGACTGGAATTTTAATTTCTGACCGAGTTTCAGCTTGCATTGCCAGAACCAAGTTTGTTATGTGCTGAAACGCTGTTTTCTGACATTTCAGGCTCTAACTTCAAAAATCATGCAAAACACTTCTAACACCTTCAGATATGTTTCTGTGTGTTTCAAAATACGTTTCATTCATGCACAGACTGGAATTTTAATTTTGGACTGAGTTTCAGCTTGCATTGCCAGAACCAAGTTTGTTATGTGCTGAAACGCTGTTTTCTGACATTTCAGGCTCTAACTTCAAAAATCATGCAAAACACTTCTAACACCTTCAGATATGTTTCTCTGTGTTGCAAAATAGGTTTTATTCATGCACAGACTGGAATTTTAATTTTGGGCCAAGTTTCAGCTTGCATTGCCTGAACCAAGTTTGTTACGTGCTGAAACGCCGTTTTCTGACATTTCAGGCTCTAACTTCAAAAATCATGCAAAACACTTCTAACACCTTCAGATATGTTTCTCTGTGTTGCAAAATAGGTTTTATTCATGCACAGACTGGAATTTTAATTTTGGGCCAAGTTTCAGCTTGCATTGCCTGAACCAAGTTTGTTATGTGCTGAAACGCCGTTTTCTGACATTTCAGGCTCTAACTTCAAAAATCATGCAAAACACTTCTAACACCTTCAGATATGTTTCTCTGTGTTGCAAAATAGGATTTATTCATGCACAGACTGGAATTTTAATTTTGGGCCAAGTTTCAGCTTGCATTGCCTGAACCAAGTTTGTTAGGTGCTGAAACGCCGTTTTCTGACATTTCAGGCTCTAACTTCAAAAATCATGCAAAACACTTCTAACACCTTCAGATATGTTTCTCTGTGTTGCAAAATAGGTTTTATTCATGCACAGACTGCAATTTTAATTTCTGACCGAGTTTCAGCTTGCATTGCCAGAACAAAGTTTGTTAGGTGCTGAAACGCCGTTTTCTGACATTTCAGGCTCTAACTTCAAAAATCATGCAAAACACTTCTAACACCTTCAGATATGTTTCTCTGTGTTGCAAAATAGGTTTTATTCATGCACAGACTGGAATTTTAATTTCTGACCGAGTTTCAGCTTGCATTGCCAGAACCAAGTTTGTTATGTGCTGAAACGCTGTTTTCTGACATTTCAGGCTCTAACTTCAAAAATCATGCAAAACACTTCTAACACCTTCAGATATGTTTCTGTGTGTTTCAAAATACGTTTCATTCATGCACAGACTGGAATTTTAATTTTGGACTGAGTTTCAGCTTGCATTGCCAGAACCAAGTTTGTTATGTGCTGAAACGCTGTTTTCTGACATTTCAGGCTCTAACTTCAAAAATCATGCAAAACACTTCTAACACCTTCAGATATGTTTCTCTGTGTTGCAAAATAGGTTTTATTCATGCACAGACTGGAATTTTAATTTTGGGCCAAGTTTCAGCTTGCATTGCCTGAACCAAGTTTGTTACGTGCTGAAACGCCGTTTTCTGACATTTCAGGCTCTAACTTCAAAAATCATGCAAAACACTTCTAACACCTTCAGATATGTTTCTCTGTGTTGCAAAATAGGTTTTATTCATGCACAGACTGCAATTTTAATTTCTGACCGAGTTTCAGCTTGCATTGCCAGAACCAAGTTTGTTATGTGCTGAAACGCTGTTTTCTGACATTTCAGGCTCTAACTTCAAAAATCATGCAAAACACTTCTAACACCTTCAGATATGTTTCTGTGTGTTTCAAAATACGTTTCATTCATGCACAGACTGCAATTTTAATTTTGGACTGAGTTTCAGCTTGCATTGCCAGAACCAAGTTTGTTATGTGCTGAAACGCTGTTTTCTGACATTTCAGGCTCTAACTTCAAAAATCATGCAAAACACTTCTAACACCTTCAGATATGTTTCTCTGTGTTGCAAAATAGGTTTTATTCATGCACAGATTGCAATTTTAATTTCTGACCGATTTTCAGCTTGCATTGCCAGAACCAAGTTTGTTATGTGCTGAAACGCTGTTTTCTGACATTTCAGGCTCTAACTTCAAAAATCATGCAAAACACTTCTAACACCTTCAGATATGTTTCTCTGTGTTGCAAAATAGGTTTTATTCATGCACAGACTGCAATTTTAATTTCTGACCGAGTTTCAGCTTGCATTGCCAGAACCAAGTTTGTTATGTGCTGAAACGCTGTTTTCTGACATTTCAGGCTCTAACTTCAAAAATCATGCAAAACACTTCTAACACCTTCAGATATGTTTCTCTGTGTTGCAAAATAGGTTTTATTCATGCACAGACTGCAATTTTAATTTCTGACCGAGTTTCAGCTTGCATTGCCAGAACCAAGTTTGTTATGTGCTGAAACGCTGTTTTCTGACATTTCAGGCTCTAACTTCAAAAATCATGCAAAACACTTCTAACACCTTCAGATATGTTTCTCTGTGTTGCAAAATAGGTTTTATTCATGCACAGACTGGAATTTTAATTTTGGGCCAAGTTTCAGCTTGCATTGCCTGAACCAAGTTTGTTATGTGCTGAAACGCCGTTTTCTGACATTTCAGGCTCTAACTTCAAAAATCATGCAAAACACTTCTAACACCTTCAGATATGTTTCTCTGTGTTGCAAAATAGGTTTTATTCATGCACAGACTGGAATTTTAATTTTGGGCCAAGTTTCAGCTTGCATTGCCTGAACCAAGTTTGTTAGGTGCTGAAACGCCGTTTTCTGACATTTCAGGCTCTAACTTCAAAAATCATGCAAAACACTTCTAACACCTTCAGATATGTTTCTCTGTGTTGCAAAATAGGTTTTATTCATGCACAGACTGGAATTTTAATTTTGGGCCAAGTTTCAGCTTGCATTGCCTGAACCAAGTTTGTTAGGTGCTGAAACGCCGTTTTCTGACATTTCAGGCTCTAACTTCAAAAATCATGCAAAACACTTCTAACACCTTCAGATATGTTTCTCTGTGTTGCAAAATAGGTTTTATTCATGCACAGACTGCAATTTTAATTTCTGACCGAGTTTCAGCTTGCATTGCCAGAACAAAGTTTGTTAGGTGCTGAAACGCCGTTTTCTGACATTTCAGGCTCTAACTTCAAAAATCATGCAAAACACTTCTAACACCTTCAGATATGTTTCTCTGTGTTGCAAAATAGGTTTTATTCATGCACAGACTGGAATTTTAATTTCTGACCGAGTTTCAGCTTGCATTGCCAGAACCAAGTTTGTTATGTGCTGAAACGCTGTTTTCTGACATTTCAGGCTCTAACTTCAAAAATCATGCAAAACACTTCTAACACCTTCAGATATGTTTCTGTGTGTTTCAAAATACGTTTCATTCATGCACAGACTGGAATTTTAATTTTGGACTGAGTTTCAGCTTGCATTGCCAGAACCAAGTTTGTTATGTGCTGAAACGCTGTTTTCTGACATTTCAGGCTCTAACTTCAAAAATCATGCAAAACACTTCTAACACCTTCAGATATGTTTCTCTGTGTTGCAAAATAGGTTTTATTCATGCACAGACTGGAATTTTAATTTTGGGCCAAGTTTCAGCTTGCATTGCCTGAACCAAGTTTGTTACGTGCTGAAACGCCGTTTTCTGACATTTCAGGCTCTAACTTCAAAAATCATGCAAAACACTTCTAACACCTTCAGATATGTTTCTCTGTGTTGCAAAATAGGTTTTATTCATGCACAGACTGGAATTTTAATTTTGGGCCAAGTTTCAGCTTGCATTGCCTGAACCAAGTTTGTTATGTGCTGAAACGCCGTTTTCTGACATTTCAGGCTCTAACTTCAAAAATCATGCAAAACACTTCTAACACCTTCAGATATGTTTCTCTGTGTTGCAAAATAGGATTTATTCATGCACAGACTGGAATTTTAATTTTGGGCCAAGTTTCAGCTTGCATTGCCTGAACCAAGTTTGTTAGGTGCTGAAACGCCGTTTTCTGACATTTCAGGCTCTAACTTCAAAAATCATGCAAAACACTTCTAACACCTTCAGATATGTTTCTCTGTGTTGCAAAATAGGTTTTATTCATGCACAGACTGCAATTTTAATTTCTGACCGAGTTTCAGCTTGCATTGCCAGAACAAAGTTTGTTAGGTGCTGAAACGCCGTTTTCTGACATTTCAGGCTCTAACTTCAAAAATCATGCAAAACACTTCTAACACCTTCAGATATGTTTCTCTGTGTTGCAAAATAGGTTTTATTCATGCACAGACTGGAATTTTAATTTCTGACCGAGTTTCAGCTTGCATTGCCAGAACCAAGTTTGTTATGTGCTGAAACGCTGTTTTCTGACATTTCAGGCTCTAACTTCAAAAATCATGCAAAACACTTCTAACACCTTCAGATATGTTTCTGTGTGTTTCAAAATACGTTTCATTCATGCACAGACTGGAATTTTAATTTTGGACTGAGTTTCAGCTTGCATTGCCAGAACCAAGTTTGTTATGTGCTGAAACGCTGTTTTCTGACATTTCAGGCTCTAACTTCAAAAATCATGCAAAACACTTCTAACACCTTCAGATATGTTTCTCTGTGTTGCAAAATAGGTTTTATTCATGCACAGACTGGAATTTTAATTTTGGGCCAAGTTTCAGCTTGCATTGCCTGAACCAAGTTTGTTACGTGCTGAAACGCCGTTTTCTGACATTTCAGGCTCTAACTTCAAAAATCATGCAAAACACTTCTAACACCTTCAGATATGTTTCTCTGTGTTGCAAAATAGGTTTTATTCATGCACAGACTGCAATTTTAATTTCTGACCGAGTTTCAGCTTGCATTGCCAGAACCAAGTTTGTTATGTGCTGAAACGCTGTTTTCTGACATTTCAGGCTCTAACTTCAAAAATCATGCAAAACACTTCTAACACCTTCAGATATGTTTCTGTGTGTTTCAAAATACGTTTCATTCATGCACAGACTGCAATTTTAATTTTGGACTGAGTTTCAGCTTGCATTGCCAGAACCAAGTTTGTTATGTGCTGAAACGCTGTTTTCTGACATTTCAGGCTCTAACTTCAAAAATCATGCAAAACACTTCTAACACCTTCAGATATGTTTCTCTGTGTTGCAAAATATGTTTTATTCATGCACAGATTGCAATTTTAATTTCTGACCGATTTTCAGCTTGCATTGCCAGAACCAAGTTTGTTATGTGCTGAAACGCTGTTTTCTGACATTTCAGGCTCTAACTTCAAAAATCATGCAAAACACTTCTAACACCTTCAGATATGTTTCTCTGTGTTGCAAAATAGGTTTTATTCATGCACAGACTGCAATTTTAATTTCTGACCGAGTTTCAGCTTGCATTGCCAGAACCAAGTTTGTTATGTGCTGAAACGCTGTTTTCTGACATTTCAGGCTCTAACTTCAAAAATCATGCAAAACACTTCTAACACCTTCAGATATGTTTCTCTGTGTTGCAAAATAGGTTTTATTCATGCACAGACTGCAATTTTAATTTCTGACCGAGTTTCAGCTTGCATTGCCAGAACCAAGTTTGTTATGTGCTGAAACGCTGTTTTCTGACATTTCAGGCTCTAACTTCAAAAATCATGCAAAACACTTCTAACACCTTCAGATATGTTTCTCTGTGTTGCAAAATAGGTTTTATTCATGCACAGACTGGAATTTTAATTTTGGGCCAAGTTTCAGCTTGCATTGCCTGAACCAAGTTTGTTATGTGCTGAAACGCCGTTTTCTGACATTTCAGGCTCTAACTTCAAAAATCATGCAAAACACTTCTAACACCTTCAGATATGTTTCTCTGTGTTGCAAAATAGGTTTTATTCATGCACAGACTGGAATTTTAATTTTGGGCCAAGTTTCAGCTTGCATTGCCTGAACCAAGTTTGTTAGGTGCTGAAACGCCGTTTTCTGACATTTCAGGCTCTAACTTCAAAAATCATGCAAAACACTTCTAACACCTTCAGATATGTTTCTCTGTGTTGCAAAATAGGTTTTATTCATGCACAGATTGCAATTTTAATTTCTGACCGATTTTCAGCTTGCATTGCCAGAACCAAGTTTGTTATGTGCTGAAACGCTGTTTTCTGACATTTCAGGCTCTAACTTCAAAAATCATGCAAAACACTTCTAACACCTTCAGATATGTTTCTCTGTGTTGCAAAATAGGTTTTATTCATGCACAGACTGCAAATTTAATTTTGGACCGAGTTTCAGCTTGCATTGCCTGAACCAAGTTTGTTATGTGCTGAAACGCCGTTTTCTGACATTTTAGGCTCTAACTTCAAAAATCATGCAAAACACTTCTAACACCTTCAGATATGTTTCTCTGTGTTGCAAAATAGGTTTTATTCATGCACAGACTGGAATTTTAATTTCTGACCGAGTTTCAGCTTGCATTGCCAGAACCAAGTTTGTTATGTGCTGAAACGCTGTTTTCTGACATTTCAGGCTCTAACTTCAAAAATCATGCAAAACACTTCTAACACCTTCAGATATGTTTCTGTGTGTTTCAAAATACGTTTCATTCATGCACAGACTGGAATTTTAATTTTGGACTGAGTTTCAGCTTGCATTGCCAGAACCAAGTTTGTTATGTGCTGAAACGCTGTTTTCTGACATTTCAGGCTCTAACTTAAAAAATCATGCAAAACGCTTCTAACACCTTCAGATATGTTTCTCTGTGTTGCAAAATAGGTTTTATTCATGCACAGACTGGAATTTTAATTTTGGGCCAAGTTTCAGCTTGCATTGCCTGAACCAAGTTTGTTACGTGCTGAAACGCCGTTTTCTGACATTTCAGGCTCTAACTTCAAAAATCATGCAAAACACTTCTAACACCTTCAGATATGTTTCTCTGTGTTGCAAAATAGGTTTTATTCATGCACAGACTGCAATTTTAATTTCTGACCGAGTTTCAGCTTGCATTGCCAGAACCAAGTTTGTTATGTGCTGAAACGCTGTTTTCTGACATTTCAGGCTCTAACTTCAAAAATCATGCAAAACACTTCTAACACCTTCAGATATGTTTCTGTGTGTTTCAAAATACGTTTCATTCATGCACAGACTGCAATTTTCATTTTGGACTGAGTTTCAGCTTGCATTGCCAGAACCAAGTTTGTTATGTGCTGAAACGCTGTTTTCTGACATTTCAGGCTCTAACTTCAAAAATCATGCAAAACACTTCTAACACCTTCAGATATGTTTCTCTGTGTTGCAAAATAGGTTTTATTCATGCACAGATTGCAATTTTAATTTCTGACCGATTTTCAGCTTGCATTGCCAGAACCAAGTTTGTTATGTGCTGAAACGCTGTTTTCTGACATTTCAGGCTCTAACTTCAAAAATCATGCAAAACACTTCTAACACCTTCAGATATGTTTCTGTGTGTTGCAAAATACGTTTCATTCATGCACAGACTGGAATTTTAATTTTGGGCCAAGTTTCAGCTTGCATTGCCTGAACCAAGTTTGTTAGGTGCTGAAACGCCGTTTTCTGACATTTCAGGCTCTAACTTCAAAAATCATGTAAAACACTTCTAACACCTTCAGATATGTTTCTCTGTGTTGCAAAATAGGTTTTATTCATGCACAGACTGCAATTTTAATTTTGGACCGAGTTTCAGCTTGCATTGCCTGAACCAAGTTTGTTATGTGCTGAAACGCCGTTTTCTGACATTTCAGGCTCTAACTTCAAAAATCATGCAAAACACTTCTAACACCTTCAGATATGTTTCTCTGTGTTGCAAAATAGGTTTTATTCATGCACAGACTGGAATTTTATTTTTGGGCCAAGTTTCAGCTTGCATTGCCTGAACCAAGTTTGTTAGGTGCTGAAACGCCGTTTTCTGACATTTCAGGCTCTAACTTCAAAAATCATGCAAAACACTTCTAACACCTTCAGATATGTTTCTCTGTGTTGCAAAATAGGTTTTATTCATGCACAGACTGGAATTTTAATTTCTGACCGAGTTTCAGCTTGCATTGCCAGAACCAAGTTTGTTATGTGCTGAAACGCTGTTTTCTGACATTTCAGGCTCTAACTTCAAAAATCATGCAAAACACTTCTAACACCTTCAGATATGTTTCTGTGTGTTTCAAAATACGTTTCATTCATGCACAGACTGGAATTTTAATTTTGGACTGAGTTTCAGCTTGCATTGCCAGAACCAAGTTTGTTATGTGCTGAAACGCTGTTTTCTGACATTTCAGGTTCTAACTTCAAAAATCATGCAAAACACTTCTAACACCTTCAGATATGTTTCTGTGTGTTTCAAAATACGTTTCATTCATGCACAGACTGCAATTTTAATTTTGGACTGAGTTTCAGCTTGCATTGCCAGAACCAAGTTTGTTATGTGCTGAAACGCTGTTTTCTGACATTTCAGGCTCTAACTTCAAAAATCATGCAAAACACTTCTAACACCTTCAGATATGTTTCTCTGTGTTGCAAAATAGGTTTTATTCATGCACAGACTGCAATTTTAATTTCTGACCGAGTTTCAGCTTGCATTGCCAGAACCAAGTTTGTTATGTGCTGAAACGCTGTTTTCTGACATTTCAGGCTCTAACTTCAAAAATCATGCAAAACACTTCTAACACCTTCAGATATGTTTCTGTGTGTTTCAAAATACGTTTCATTCATGCACAGACTGCAATTTTAATTTTGGACTGAGTTTCAGCTTGCATTGCCAGAACCAAGTTTGTTATGTGCTGAAACGCTGTTTTCTGACATTTCAGGCTCTAACTTCAAAAATCATGCAAAACACTTCTAACACCTTCAGATATGTTTCTCTGTGTTGCAAAATAGGTTTTATTCATGCACAGATTGCAATTTTAATTTCTGACCGATTTTCAGCTTGCATTGCCAGAACCAAGTTTGTTATGTGCTGAAACGCTGTTTTCTGACATTTCAGGCTCTAACTTCAAAAATCATGCAAAACACTTCTAACACCTTCAGATATGTTTCTCTGTGTTGCAAAATAGGTTTTATTCATGCACAGACTGCAATTTTAATTTCTGACCGAGTTTCAGCTTGCATTGCCAGAACCAAGTTTGTTATGTGCTGAAACGCTGTTTTCTGACATTTCAGGCTCTAACTTCAAAAATCATGCAAAACACTTCTAACACCTTCAGATATGTTTCTCTGTGTTGCAAAATAGGTTTTATTCATGCACAGACTGCAATTTTAATTTCTGACCGAGTTTCAGCTTGCATTGCCAGAACCAAGTTTGTTATGTGCTGAAACGCTGTTTTCTGACATTTCAGGCTCTAACTTCAAAAATCATGCAAAACACTTCTAACACCTTCAGATATGTTTCTCTGTGTTGCAAAATAGGTTTTATTCATGCACAGACTGGAATTTTAATTTTGGGCCAAGTTTCAGCTTGCATTGCCTGAACCAAGTTTGTTATGTGCTGAAACGCCGTTTTCTGACATTTCAGGCTCTAACTTCAAAAATCATGCAAAACACTTCTAACACCTTCAGATATGTTTCTCTGTGTTGCAAAATAGGTTTTATTCATGCACAGACTGGAATTTTAATTTTGGGCCAAGTTTCAGCTTGCATTGCCTGAACCAAGTTTGTTAGGTGCTGAAACGCCGTTTTCTGACATTTCAGGCTCTAACTTCAAAAATCATGCAAAACACTTCTAACACCTTCAGATATGTTTCTCTGTGTTGCAAAATAGGTTTTATTCATGCACAGATTGCAATTTTAATTTCTGACCGATTTTCAGCTTGCATTGCCAGAACCAAGTTTGTTATGTGCTGAAACGCTGTTTTCTGACATTTCAGGCTCTAACTTCAAAAATCATGCAAAACACTTCTAACACCTTCAGATATGTTTCTCTGTGTTGCAAAATAGGTTTTATTCATGCACAGACTGCAATTTTAATTTTGGACCGAGTTTCAGCTTGCATTGCCTGAACCAAGTTTGTTATGTGCTGAAACGCCGTTTTCTGACATTTTAGGCTCTAACTTCAAAAATCATGCAAAACACTTCTAACACCTTCAGATATGTTTCTCTGTGTTGCAAAATAGGTTTTATTCATGCACAGACTGGAATTTTAATTTTGGGCCAAGTTTCAGCTTGCATTGCCTGAACCAAGTTTGTTAGGTGCTGAAACGCCGTTTTCTGACATTTCAGGCTCTAACTTCAAAAATCATGCAAAACACTTCTAACACCTTCAGATATGTTTTTCTGTGTTGCAAAATAGGTTTTATTCATGCACAGACTGGAATTTTAATTTCTGACCGAGTTTCAGCTTGCATTGCCAGAACCAAGTTTGTTATGTGCTGAAACGCTGTTTTCTGACATTTCAGGCTCTAACTTCAAAAATCATGCAAAACACTTCTAACACCTTCAGATATGTTTCTGTGTGTTTCAAAATACGTTTCATTCATGCACAGACTGGAATTTTAATTTTGGACTGAGTTTCAGCTTGCATTGCCAGAACCAAGTTTGTTATGTGCTGAAACGCTGTTTTCTGACATTTCAGGCTCTAACTTAAAAAATCATGCAAAACGCTTCTAACACCTTCAGATATGTTTCTCTGTGTTGTAAAATAGGTTTTATTCATGCACAGACTGGAATTTTAATTTTGGGCCAAGTTTCAGCTTGCATTGCCTGAACCAAGTTTGTTACGTGCTGAAACGCCGTTTTCTGACATTTCAGGCTCTAACTTCAAAAATCATGCAAAACACTTCTAACACCTTCAGATATGTTTCTCTGTGTTGCAAAATAGGTTTTATTCATGCACAGACTGCAATTTTAATTTCTGACCGAGTTTCAGCTTGCATTGCCAGAACCAAGTTTGTTATGTGCTGAAACGCTGTTTTCTGACATTTCAGGCTCTAACTTCAAAAATCATGCAAAACACTTCTAACACCTTCAGATATGTTTCTGTGTGTTTCAAAATACGTTTCATTCATGCACAGACTGCAATTTTCATTTTGGACTGAGTTTCAGCTTGCATTGCCAGAACCAAGTTTGTTATGTGCTGAAACGCTGTTTTCTGACATTTCAGGCTCTAACTTCAAAAATCATGCAAAACACTTCTAACACCTTCAGATATGTTTCTCTGTGTTGCAAAATAGGTTTTATTCATGCACAGATTGCAATTTTAATTTCTGACCGATTTTCAGCTTGCATTGCCAGAACCAAGTTTGTTATGTGCTGAAACGCTGTTTTCTGACATTTCAGGCTCTAACTTCAAAAATCATGCAAAACACTTCTAACACCTTCAGATATGTTTCTGTGTGTTGCAAAATACGTTTCATTCATGCACAGACTGGAATTTTAATTTTGGGCCAAGTTTCAGCTTGCATTGCCTGAACCAAGTTTGTTAGGTGCTGAAACGCCGTTTTCTGACATTTCAGGCTCTAACTTCAAAAATCATGTAAAACACTTCTAACACCTTCAGATATGTTTCTCTGTGTTGCAAAATAGGTTTTATTCATGCACAGACTGCAATTTTAATTTTGGACCGAGTTTCAGCTTGCATTGCCTGAACCAAGTTTGTTATGTGCTGAAACGCCGTTTTCTGACATTTCAGGCTCTAACTTCAAAAATCATGCAAAACACTTCTAACACCTTCAGATATGTTTCTCTGTGTTGCAAAATAGGTTTTATTCATGCACAGACTGGAATTTTATTTTTGGGCCAAGTTTCAGCTTGCATTGCCTGAACCAAGTTTGTTAGGTGCTGAAACGCCGTTTTCTGACATTTCAGGCTCTAACTTCAAAAATCATACAAAACACTTCTAACACCTTCAGATATGTTTCTCTGTGTTGCAAAATAGGTTTTATTCATGCACAGACTGGAATTTTAATTTCTGACCGAGTTTCAGCTTGCATTGCCAGAACCAAGTTTGTTATGTGCTGAAACGCTGTTTTCTGACATTTCAGGCTCTAACTTCAAAAATCATGCAAAACACTTCTAACACCTTCAGATATGTTTCTGTGTGTTTCAAAATACGTTTCATTCATGCACAGACTGGAATTTTAATTTTGGACTGAGTTTCAGCTTGCATTGCCAGAACCAAGTTTGTTATGTGCTGAAACGCTGTTTTCTGACATTTCAGGTTCTAACTTCAAAAATCATGCAAAACACTTCTAACACCTTCAGATATGTTTCTGTGTGTTTCAAAATACGTTTCATTCATGCACAGACTGCAATTTTAATTTTGGACTGAGTTTCAGCTTGCATTGCCAGAACCAAGTTTGTTATGTGCTGAAACGCTGTTTTCTGACATTTCAGGCTCTAACTTCAAAAATCATGCAAAACACTTCTAACACCTTCAGATATGTTTCTCTGTGTTGCAAAATAGGTTTTATTCATGCACAGACTGCAATTTTATTTTCTGACCGAGTTTCAGCTTGCATTGCCAGAACAAAGTTTGTTATGTGCTGAAACGCTGTTTTCTGACATTTAAGGCTCTAACTTCAAAAATCATGCAAAACACTTCTAACACCTTCAGATATGTTTCTGTGTGTTTCAAAATACGTTTCATTCATGCACAGACTGCAATTTTAATTTTGGACTGAGTTTCAGCTTGCATTGCCAGAATCAAGTTTGTTATGTGCTGAAACGCTGTTTTCTGACATTTCAGGCTCTAACTTCAAAAATCATGCAAAACACTTCTAACACCTTCAGATATGTTTCTCTGTGTTGCAAAATAGGTTTTATTCATGCACAGATTGCAATTTTAATTTCTGACCGATTTTCAGCTTGCATTGCCAGAACCAAGTTTGTTATGTGCTGAAACGCTGTTTTCTGACATTTCAGGCTCTAACTTCAAAAATCATGCAAAACACTTCTAACACCTTCAGATATGTTTCTCTGTGTTGCAAAATAGGTTTTATTCATGCACAGACTGCAATTTTAATTTTGGACCGAGTTTCAGCTTGCATTGCCTGAACAAAGTTTGTTATGTGCTGAAACGCCGTTTTCTGACATTTCAGGCTCTAACTTCAAAAATCATGCAAAACACTTCTAACACCTTCAGATATGTTTCTCTGTGTTGCAAAATAGGTTTTATTCATGCACAGACTGGAATTTTAATTTTGGGCCAAGTTTCAGCTTGCATTGCCTGAACCAAGTTTGTTAGGTGGTGAAACGCCGTTTTCTGACATTTCAGTCTCTAACTTCAAAAATCAAGCAAAACACTTCTAACACCTTCAGATATGTTTCTCTGTGTTGCAAAATAGGTTTTATTCATGCACAGACTGCAATTTTAATTTCTGACCGAGTTTCAGCTTGCATTGCCAGAACCAAGTTTGTTATGTGCTGAAACGCTGTTTTCTGACATTTCAGGCTCTAACTTCAAAAATCATGCAAAACACTTCTAACACCTTCAGATATGTTTCTGTGTGTTTCAAAATACGTTTCTTTCATGCACAGACTGCAATTTTAATTTTGGACTGAGTTTCAGCTTGCATTGCCAGAACCAAGTTTGTTATGTGCTGAAACGCTGTTTTCTGACATTTCAGGCTCTAACTTCAAAAATCATGCAAAACACTTCTAACACCTTCAGATATGTTTCTCTGTGTTGCAAAATAGGTTTTATTCATGCACAGATTGCAATTTTAATTTCTGACCGATTTTCAGCTTGCATTGCCAGAACCAAGTTTGTTATGTGCTGAAACGCTGTTTTCTGACATTTCAGGCTCTAACTTCAAAAATCATGCAAAACACTTCTAACACCTTCAGATATGTTTCTCTGTGTTGCAAAATAGGTTTTATTCATGCACAGACTGCAATTTTAATTTCTGACCGAGTTTCAGCTTGCATTGCCAGAACAAAGTTTGTTATGTGCTGAAACGCTGTTTTCTGACATTTCAGGCTCTAACTCCAAAAATCATGCAAAACACTTCTAACACCTTCAGATATGTTTCTCTGTGTTGCAAAATAGGTTTTATTCATGCACAGACTGGAATTTTAATTTCTGACCGAGTTTCAGCTTGCATTGCCAGAACCAAGTTTGTTAGGTGCTGAAACGCTGTTTTCTGACATTTCAGGCTCTAACTTCAAAAATCATGCAAAACACTTCTAACACCTTCAGATATGTTTCTGTGTGTTTCAAAATACGTTTCATTCATGCACAGACTGGAATTTTAATTTTGGACTGAGTTTCAGCTTGCATTGCCAGAACCAAGTTTGTTATGTGCTGAAACGCTGTTTTCTGACATTTCAGGCTCTAACTTCAAAAATCATGCAAAACACTTCTAACACCTTCAGATATGTTTCTCTGTGTTGCAAAATAGGTTTTATTCATGCACAGACTGCAATTTTAATTTCTGACCGAGTTTCAGCTTGCATTGCCAGAACAAAGTTTGTTATGTGCTGAAACGCTGTTTTCTGACATTTAAGGCTCTAACTTCAAAAATCATGCAAAACACTTCTAACACCTTCAGATATGTTTCTGTGTGTTTCAAAATACGTTTCATTCATGCACAGACTGCAATTTTAATTTTGGACTGAGTTTCAGCTTGCATTGCCAGAATCAAGTTTGTTATGTGCTGAAACGCTGTTTTCTGACATTTCAGGCTCTAACTTCAAAAATCATGCAAAACACTTCTAACACCTTCAGATATGTTTCTCTGTGTTGCAAAATAGGTTTTATTCATGCACAGATTGCAATTTTAATTTCTGACCGATTTTCAGCTTGCATTGCCAGAACCAAGTTTGTTATGTGCTGAAACGCTGTTTTCTGACATTTCAGGCTCTAACTTCAAAAATCATGCAAAACACTTCTAACACCTTCAGATATGTTTCTCTGTGTTGCAAAATAGGTTTTATTCATGCACAGACTGCAATTTTAATTTTGGACCGAGTTTCAGCTTGCATTGCCTGAACCAAGTTTGTTATGTGCTGAAACGCCGTTTTCTGACATTTCAGGCTCTAACTTCAAAAATCATGCAAAACACTTCTAACACCTTCAGATATGTTTCTCTGTGTTGCAAAATAGGTTTTATTCATGCACAGACTGGAATTTTAATTTTGGGCCAAGTTTCAGCTTGCATTGCCTGAACCAAGTTTGTTAGGTGCTGAAACGCCGTTTTCTGACATTTCAGGCTCTAACTTCAAAAATCATGCAAAACACTTCTAACACCTTCAGATATGTTTCTCTGTGTTGCAAAATAGGTTTTATTCATGCACAGACTGGAATTTTAATTTCTGACCGAGTTTCAGCTTGCATTGCCAGAACCAAGTTTGTTATGTGCTGAAACGCTGTTTTCTGACATTTCAGGCTCTAACTTCAAAAATCATGCAAAACACTTCTAACACCTTCAGATATGTTTCTGTGTGTTTCAAAATAAGTTTCATTCATGCACAGACTGGAATTTTAATTTTGGACTGAGTTTCAGCTTGCATTGCCAGAACCAAGTTTGTTATGTGCTGAAACGCTGTTTTCTGACATTTCAGGCTCTAACTTCAAAAATCATGCAAAACACTTCTAACACCTTCAGATATGTTTCTGTGTGTTTCAAAATACGTTTCATTCATGCACAGACTGCAATTTTAATTTTGGACTGAGTTTCAGCTTGCATTGCCAGAACCAAGTTTGTTATGTGCTGAAACGCTGTTTTCTGACATTTCAGGCTCTAACTTCAAAAATCATGCAAAACACTTCTAACACCTTCAGATATGTTTCTCTGTGTTGCAAAATAGGTTTTATTCATGCACAGATTGCAATTTTAATTTCTGACCGATTTTCAGCTTGCATTGCCAGAACCAAGTTTGTTATGTGCTGAAACGCTGTTTTCTGACATTTCAGGCTCTAACTTCAAAAATCATGCAAAACACTTCTAACACCTTCAGATATGTTTCTCTGTGTTGCAAAATAGGTTTTATTCATGCACAGACTGCAATTTTAATTTTGGACCGAGTTTCAGCTTGCATTGCCTGAACAAAGTTTGTTATGTTCTGAAACGCCGTTTTCTGACATTTCAGGCTCTAACTTCAAAAATCATGCAAAACACTTCTAACACCTTCAGATATGTTTCTCTGTGTTGCAAAATAGGTTTTATTCATGCACAGATTGCAATTTTAATTTCTGACCGATTTTCAGCTTGCATTGCCTGAACAAAGTTTGTTATGTTCTGAAACGCCGTTTTCTGACATTTCAGGCTCTAACTTCAAAAATCATGCAAAACACTTCTAACACCTTCAGATATGTTTCTCTGTGTTGCAAAATAGGTTTTATTCATGCACAGATTGCAATTTTAATTTCTGACCGAGTTTCAGCTTGCATTGCCAGAACCAAGTTTGTTATGTGCTGAAACGCTGTTTTCTGACATTTCAGGCTCTAACTTCAAAAATCATGCAAAACACTTCTAACACCTTCAGATATGTTTCTGTGTGTTTCAAAATACGTTTCATTCATGCACAGACTGGAATTTTAATTTTGGGCCAAGTTTCAGCTTGCATTGCCTGAACCAAGTTTGTTAGGTGCTGAAACGCCGTTTTCTGACATTTCAGGCTCTAACTTCAAAAATCATGCAAAACACTTCTAACACCTTCAGATATGTTTCTCTGTGTTGCAAAATAGGTTTTATTCATGCACAGACTGGAATTTTAATTTCTGACCGAGTTTCAGCTTGCATTGCCAGAACCAAGTTTGTTATGTGCTGAAACGCTGTTTTCTGACATTTCAGGCTCTAACTTCAAAAATCATGCAAAACACTTCTAACACCTTCAGATATGTTTCTGTGTGTTTCAAAATACGTTTCATTCATGCACAGACTGGAATTTTAATTTTGGACTGAGTTTCAGCTTGCATTGCCAGAACCAAGTTTGTTATGTGCTGAAACGCTGTTTTCTGACATTTCAGGCTCTAACTTCAAAAATCATGCAAAACACTTCTAACACCTTCAGATATGTTTCTGTGTGTTTCAAAATACGTTTCATTCATGCACAGACTGCAATTTTAATTTTGGACTGAGTTTCAGCTTGCATTGCCAGAACCAAGTTTGTTATGTGCTGAAACGCTGTTTTCTGACATTTCAGGCTCTAACTTCAAAAATCATGCAAAACACTTCTAACACCTTCAGATATGTTTCTCTGTGTTGCAAAATAGGTTTTATTCATGCACAGATTGCAATTTTAATTTCTGACCGATTTTCAGCTTGCATTGCCAGAACCAAGTTTGTTATGTGCTGAAACGCTGTTTTCTGACATTTCAGGCTCTAACTTCAAAAATCATGCAAAACACTTCTAACACCTTCAGATATGTTTCTCTGTGTTGCAAAATAGGTTTTATTCATGCACAGACTGCAATTTTAATTTTGGACCGAGTTTCAGCTTGCATTGCCTGAACAAAGTTTGTTATGTTCTGAAACGCCGTTTTCTGACATTTCAGGCTCTAACTTCAAAAATCATGCAAAACACTTCTAACACCTTCAGATATGTTTCTCTGTGTTGCAAAATAGGTTTTATTCATGCACAGACTGGAATTTTAATTTTGGGCCAAGTTTCAGCTTGCATTGCCTGAACCAAGTTTGTTAGGTGCTGAAACGCCGTTTTCTGACATTTCAGGCTCTAACTTCAAAAATCATGCAAAACACTTCTAACACCTTCAGATATGTTTCTCTGTGTTGCAAAATAGGTTTTATTCATGCACAGACTGCAATTTTAATTTCTGACCGAGTTTCAGCTTGCATTGCCAGAACCAAGTTTGTTATGTGCTGAAACGCTGTTTTCTGACATTTCAGGCTCTAACTTCAAAAATCATGCAAAACACTTCTAACACCTTCAGATATGTTTCTCTGTGTTGCAAAATAGGTTTTATTCATGCACAGACTGCAATTTTAATTTCTGACCGAGTTTCAGCTTGCATTGCCAGAACCAAGTTTGTTATGTGCTGAAACGCTGTTTTCTGACATTTCAGGCTCTAACTTCAAAAATCATGCAAAACACTTCTAACACCTTCAGATATGTTTCTGTGTGTTTCAAAATACGTTTCATTCATGCACAGACTGCAATTTTAATTTTGGACTGAGTTTCAGCTTGCATTGCCAGAACCAAGTTTGTTATGTGCTGAAACGCTGTTTTCTGACATTTCAGGCTCTAACTTCAAAAATCATGCAAAACACTTCTAACACCTTCAGATATGTTTCTCTGTGTTGCAAAATAGGTTTTATTCATGCACAGATTGCAATTTTAATTTCTGACCGATTTTCAGCTTGCATTGCCAGAACCAAGTTTGTTATGTGCTGAAACGCTGTTTTCTGACATTTCAGGCTCTAACTTCAAAAATCATGCAAAACACTTCTAACACCTTCAGATATGTTTCTCTGTGTTGCAAAATAGGTTTTATTCATGCACAGACTGCAATTTTAATTTCTGACCGAGTTTCAGCTTGCATTGCCAGAACCAAGTTTGTTATGTGCTGAAACGCTGTTTTCTGACATTTCAGGCTCTAACTTCAAAAATCATGCAAAACACTTCTAACACCTTCAGATATGTTTCTCTGTGTTGCAAAATAGGTTTTATTCATGCACAGACTGCAATTTTAATTTCTGACCGAGTTTCAGCTTGCATTGCCAGAACCAAGTTTGTTATGTGCTGAAACGCTGTTTTCTGACATTTCAGGCTCTAACTTCAAAAATCATGCAAAACACTTCTAACACCTTCAGATATGTTTCTCTGTGTTGCAAAATAGGTTTTATTCATGCACAGACTGGAATTTTAATTTTGGGCCAAGTTTCAGCTTGCATTGCCTGAACCAAGTTTGTTATGTGCTGAAACGCCGTTTTCTGACATTTCAGGCTCTAACTTCAAAAATCATGCAAAACACTTCTAACACCTTCAGATATGTTTCTCTGTGTTGCAAAATAGGTTTTATTCATGCACAGACTGGAATTTTAATTTCTGACCGAGTTTCAGCTTGCATTGCCAGAACCAAGTTTGTTATGTGCTGAAACGCTGTTTTCTGACATTTCAGGCTCTAACTTCAAAAATCATGCAAAACACTTCTAACACCTTCAGATATGTTTCTGTGTGTTTCAAAATACGTTTCATTCATGCACAGACTGGAATTTTAATTTTGGACTGAGTTTCAGCTTGCATTGCCAGAACCAAGTTTGTTATGTGCTGAAACGCTGTTTTCTGACATTTCAGGCTCTAACTTAAAAAATCATGCAAAACGCTTCTAACACCTTCAGATATGTTTCTCTGTGTTGTAAAATAGGTTTTATTCATGCACAGACTGGAATTTTAATTTTGGGCCAAGTTTCAGCTTGCATTGCCTGAACCAAGTTTGTTACGTGCTGAAACGCCGTTTTCTGACATTTCAGGCTCTAACTTCAAAAATCATGCAAAACACTTCTAACACCTTCAGATATGTTTCTCTGTGTTGCAAAATAGGTTTTATTCATGCACAGACTGCAATTTTAATTTCTGACCGAGTTTCAGCTTGCATTGCCAGAACCAAGTTTGTTATGTGCTGAAACGCTGTTTTCTGACATTTCAGGCTCTAACTTCAAAAATCATGCAAAACACTTCTAACACCTTCAGATATGTTTCTGTGTGTTTCAAAATACGTTTCATTCATGCACAGACTGCAATTTTCATTTTGGACTGAGTTTCAGCTTGCATTGCCAGAACCAAGTTTGTTATGTGCTGAAACGCTGTTTTCTGACATTTCAGGCTCTAACTTCAAAAATCATGCAAAACACTTCTAACACCTTCAGATATGTTTCTCTGTGTTGCAAAATAGGTTTTATTCATGCACAGATTGCAATTTTAATTTCTGACCGATTTTCAGCTTGCATTGCCAGAACCAAGTTTGTTATGTGCTGAAACGCTGTTTTCTGACATTTCAGGCTCTAACTTCAAAAATCATGCAAAACACTTCTAACACCTTCAGATATGTTTCTGTGTGTTGCAAAATACGTTTCATTCATGCACAGACTGGAATTTTAATTTTGGGCCAAGTTTCAGCTTGCATTGCCTGAACCAAGTTTGTTAGGTGCTGAAACGCCGTTTTCTGACATTTCAGGCTCTAACTTCAAAAATCATGTAAAACACTTCTAACACCTTCAGATATGTTTCTCTGTGTTGCAAAATAGGTTTTATTCATGCACAGACTGCAATTTTAATTTTGGACCGAGTTTCAGCTTGCATTGCCTGAACCAAGTTTGTTATGTGCTGAAACGCCGTTTTCTGACATTTCAGGCTCTAACTTCAAAAATCATGCAAAACACTTCTAACACCTTCAGATATGTTTCTCTGTGTTGCAAAATAGGTTTTATTCATGCACAGACTGGAATTTTATTTTTGGGCCAAGTTTCAGCTTGCATTGCCTGAACCAAGTTTGTTAGGTGCTGAAACGCCGTTTTCTGACATTTCAGGCTCTAACTTCAAAAATCATACAAAACACTTCTAACACCTTCAGATATGTTTCTCTGTGTTGCAAAATAGGTTTTATTCATGCACAGACTGGAATTTTAATTTCTGACCGAGTTTCAGCTTGCATTGCCAGAACCAAGTTTGTTATGTGCTGAAACGCTGTTTTCTGACATTTCAGGCTCTAACTTCAAAAATCATGCAAAACACTTCTAACACCTTCAGATATGTTTCTGTGTGTTTCAAAATACGTTTCATTCATGCACAGACTGGAATTTTAATTTTGGACTGAGTTTCAGCTTGCATTGCCAGAACCAAGTTTGTTATGTGCTGAAACGCTGTTTTCTGACATTTCAGGTTCTAACTTCAAAAATCATGCAAAACACTTCTAACACCTTCAGATATGTTTCTGTGTGTTTCAAAATACGTTTCATTCATGCACAGACTGCAATTTTAATTTTGGACTGAGTTTCAGCTTGCATTGCCAGAACCAAGTTTGTTATGTGCTGAAACGCTGTTTTCTGACATTTCAGGCTCTAACTTCAAAAATCATGCAAAACACTTCTAACACCTTCAGATATGTTTCTCTGTGTTGCAAAATAGGTTTTATTCATGCACAGACTGCAATTTTATTTTCTGACCGAGTTTCAGCTTGCATTGCCAGAACAAAGTTTGTTATGTGCTGAAACGCTGTTTTCTGACATTTAAGGCTCTAACTTCAAAAATCATGCAAAACACTTCTAACACCTTCAGATATGTTTCTGTGTGTTTCAAAATACGTTTCATTCATGCACAGACTGCAATTTTAATTTTGGACTGAGTTTCAGCTTGCATTGCCAGAATCAAGTTTGTTATGTGCTGAAACGCTGTTTTCTGACATTTCAGGCTCTAACTTCAAAAATCATGCAAAACACTTCTAACACCTTCAGATATGTTTCTCTGTGTTGCAAAATAGGTTTTATTCATGCACAGATTGCAATTTTAATTTCTGACCGATTTTCAGCTTGCATTGCCAGAACCAAGTTTGTTATGTGCTGAAACGCTGTTTTCTGACATTTCAGGCTCTAACTTCAAAAATCATGCAAAACACTTCTAACACCTTCAGATATGTTTCTCTGTGTTGCAAAATAGGTTTTATTCATGCACAGACTGCAATTTTAATTTTGGACCGAGTTTCAGCTTGCATTGCCTGAACAAAGTTTGTTATGTGCTGAAACGCCGTTTTCTGACATTTCAGGCTCTAACTTCAAAAATCATGCAAAACACTTCTAACACCTTCAGATATGTTTCTCTGTGTTGCAAAATAGGTTTTATTCATGCACAGACTGGAATTTTAATTTTGGGCCAAGTTTCAGCTTGCATTGCCTGAACCAAGTTTGTTAGGTGGTGAAACGCCGTTTTCTGACATTTCAGGCTCTAACTTCAAAAATCAAGCAAAACACTTCTAACACCTTCAGATATGTTTCTCTGTGTTGCAAAATAGGTTTTATTCATGCACAGACTGCAATTTTAATTTCTGACCGAGTTTCAGCTTGCATTGCCAGAACCAAGTTTGTTATGTGCTGAAACGCTGTTTTCTGACATTTCAGGCTCTAACTTCAAAAATCATGCAAAACACTTCTAACACCTTCAGATATGTTTCTGTGTGTTTCAAAATACGTTTCTTTCATGCACAGACTGCAATTTTAATTTTGGACTGAGTTTCAGCTTGCATTGCCAGAACCAAGTTTGTTATGTGCTGAAACGCTGTTTTCTGACATTTCAGGCTCTAACTTCAAAAATCATGCAAAACACTTCTAACACCTTCAGATATGTTTCTCTGTGTTGCAAAATAGGTTTTATTCATGCACAGATTGCAATTTTAATTTCTGACCGATTTTCAGCTTGCATTGCCAGAACCAAGTTTGTTATGTGCTGAAACGCTGTTTTCTGACATTTCAGGCTCTAACTTCAAAAATCATGCAAAACACTTCTAACACCTTCAGATATGTTTCTCTGTGTTGCAAAATAGGTTTTATTCATGCACAGACTGCAATTTTAATTTCTGACCGAGTTTCAGCTTGCATTGCCAGAACAAAGTTTGTTATGTGCTGAAACGCTGTTTTCTGACATTTCAGGCTCTAACTCCAAAAATCATGCAAAACACTTCTAACACCTTCAGATATGTTTCTCTGTGTTGCAAAATAGGTTTTATTCATGCACAGACTGGAATTTTAATTTCTGACCGAGTTTCAGCTTGCATTGCCAGAACCAAGTTTGTTAGGTGCTGAAACGCTGTTTTCTGACATTTCAGGCTCTAACTTCAAAAATCATGCAAAACACTTCTAACACCTTCAGATATGTTTCTGTGTGTTTCAAAATACGTTTCATTCATGCACAGACTGGAATTTTAATTTTGGACTGAGTTTCAGCTTGCATTGCCAGAACCAAGTTTGTTATGTGCTGAAACGCTGTTTTCTGACATTTCAGGCTCTAACTTCAAAAATCATGCAAAACACTTCTAACACCTTCAGATATGTTTCTCTGTGTTGCAAAATAGGTTTTATTCATGCACAGACTGCAATTTTAATTTCTGACCGAGTTTCAGCTTGCATTGCCAGAACAAAGTTTGTTATGTGCTGAAACGCTGTTTTCTGACATTTAAGGCTCTAACTTCAAAAATCATGCAAAACACTTCTAACACCTTCAGATATGTTTCTGTGTGTTTCAAAATACGTTTCATTCATGCACAGACTGCAATTTTAATTTTGGACTGAGTTTCAGCTTGCATTGCCAGAATCAAGTTTGTTATGTGCTGAAACGCTGTTTTCTGACAGTTCAGGCTCTAACTTCAAAAATCATGCAAAACACTTCTAACACCTTCAGATATGTTTCTCTGTGTTGCAAAATAGGTTTTATTCATGCACAGATTGCAATTTTAATTTCTGACCGATTTTCAGCTTGCATTGCCAGAACCAAGTTTGTTATGTGCTGAAACGCTGTTTTCTGACATTTCAGGCTCTAACTTCAAAAATCATGCAAAACACTTCTAACACCTTCAGATATGTTTCTCTGTGTTGCAAAATAGGTTTTATTCATGCACAGACTGCAATTTTAATTTTGGACCGAGTTTCAGCTTGCATTGCCTGAACCAAGTTTGTTATGTGCTGAAACGCCGTTTTCTGACATTTCAGGCTCTAACTTCAAAAATCATGCAAAACACTTCTAACACCTTCAGATATGTTTCTCTGTGTTGCAAAATAGGTTTTATTCATGCACAGACTGGAATTTTAATTTTGGGCCAAGTTTCAGCTTGCATTGCCTGAACCAAGTTTGTTAGGTGCTGAAACGCCGTTTTCTGACATTTCAGGCTCTAACTTCAAAAATCATGCAAAACACTTCTAACACCTTCAGATATGTTTCTCTGTGTTGCAAAATAGGTTTTATTCATGCACAGACTGGAATTTTAATTTCTGACCGAGTTTCAGCTTGCATTGCCAGAACCAAGTTTGTTATGTGCTGAAACGCTGTTTTCTGACATTTCAGGCTCTAACTTCAAAAATCATGCAAAACACTTCTAACACCTTCAGATATGTTTCTGTGTGTTTCAAAATACGTTTCATTCATGCACAGACTGGAATTTTAATTTTGGACTGAGTTTCAGCTTGCATTGCCAGAACCAAGTTTGTTATGTGCTGAAACGCTGTTTTCTGACATTTCAGGCTCTAACTTCAAAAATCATGCAAAACACTTCTAACACCTTCAGATATGTTTCTGTGTGTTTCAAAATACGTTTCATTCATGCACAGACTGCAATTTTAATTTTGGACTGAGTTTCAGCTTGCATTGCCAGAACCAAGTTTGTTATGTGCTGAAACGCTGTTTTCTGACATTTCAGGCTCTAACTTCAAAAATCATGCAAAACACTTCTAACACCTTCAGATATGTTTCTCTGTGTTGCAAAATAGGTTTTATTCATGCACAGATTGCAATTTTAATTTCTGACCGATTTTCAGCTTGCATTGCCAGAACCAAGTTTGTTATGTGCTGAAACGCTGTTTTCTGACATTTCAGGCTCTAACTTCAAAAATCATGCAAAACACTTCTAACACCTTCAGATATGTTTCTCTGTGTTGCAAAATAGGTTTTATTCATGCACAGACTGCAATTTTAATTTTGGACCGAGTTTCAGCTTGCATTGCCTGAACAAAGTTTGTTATGTTCTGAAACGCCGTTTTCTGACATTTCAGGCTCTAACTCCAAAAATCATGCAAAACACTTCTAACACCTTCAGATATGTTTCTCTGTGTTGCAAAATAGGTTTTATTCATGCACAGACTGGAATTTTAATTTCTGACCGAGTTTCAGCTTGCATTGCCAGAACCAAGTTTGTTAGGTGCTGAAACGCTGTTTTCTGACATTTCAGGCTCTAACTTCAAAAATCATGCAAAACACTTCTAACACCTTCAGATATGTTTCTGTGTGTTTCAAAATACGTTTCATTCATGCACAGACTGGAATTTTAATTTTGGACTGAGTTTCAGCTTGCATTGCCAGAACCAAGTTTGTTATGTGCTGAAACGCTGTTTTCTGACATTTCAGGCTCTAACTTCAAAAATCATG